>NC_136591.1:21504124-21514124 GCF_910589615.1 Taurulus bubalis | reverse complement strand
GTGTTTATTCGCAGCTTTCAGTAAAAAGAAACAACAGGAAGCTTAAATACAACAAACTGAAACTAAGGCTGCAACTAACGACTATTTTAATAATCAATTGATTATTTTTTCGATTAATCGATGAATCTGCTAAAAAAAACTAATTTCCAACCCTTTATTCAAAAATAGAAGTGACAGTGCAAAACATCTTCAGAAAGTGCACAAAAAGGTTGCTCCTTGAAAATCCCTGAGCTGTTAATTAAAACAATTAAATACAAATGGACTAACACTAAAAACATACACATGTATGCTTTACATCTGCCAAATGTGAGCCATTTTCAGTGTAATTAATCTCCTTGGAGCAGAGGCTGCATTTAGCATACCCTACTTTATCAATATGTATGAAACACTGGGACAGTGGCTGTCACCTCCACTTCATCTCAGCCCTGCATCAAGCTGCGCTGCATATAGAGCGTCCTCTTCCTTAAACTATTTCATTCTGGGTCTCTTATGACCACGACATCACATTGTTGGCTAAGCCCAACTATGTGATTTGCTTCATTCTACCTTGAGTAAAAAACGACCTGCAGCCAGATCCGCCGGTGTGCCAGGTTAACGTTAACGAGTGACAGCGTGAACTGAACCAGACCGGGGGGTTACCGCATGTTTCATCACATTACGGGTTTTTCCAAGCAAGACTGAACTCAAACAGAACATAAAGTAACTTTAACGACAATACACAACCCAAACATGTTAGCTAACGTGATAGCAAGCTGACTAGCTTCCATTAAAAACAAGTTTGAGGGAAATGAAGATGCTGTAGACATCTTAACGCTTATTGGCAAAGACACGACACGTCACATCAAAGATGTTTTATTTTTGCAAAGATCACAACCTCAGCTTTTCTCGTGTCTCACTCCAATCTCAGAAACGCTGGCAGGCCAGTTGATCTGCTCCGCTCTTTTTTCTCTCTCCGCGACATATTGACTGGGTAATAATCGCGCGACACAACGAATCGATAATGAAATTCGTTGCCAACTCTTTTGATAATCGATTTTTATCGAATTTATCGATTTGTTGTTGGAGCCCTAACTGAAACCCTACGCCTCCCTGGATTATGTTCAGTGGCTACATTTCTTTCCAGCCCACAAAGTACTGCATTCTTGTTCTGCACGTTTTTACAGTGTTCAAGCAAGACTACGATCTTTCCATAACCATAACCAAGAGCTTTGAATTGCCTCAATATAACCAAATATGTTATTCGTGCCGTGGGCACAATAACACAATAACACCGTTATTGAAGGTTTTCTATTGATTAGAGATGCACCGATATCGCGGCCGGTACTGACTCAGAGAGCTGAATTGGATATCGGTGGCAATGAATCGATCTTTTCCAATCTGGAAAGCCATTGGCTATTATTTGCTGCTCATTGTTTATGGTACCATAAACGTATACCAACGTGAGACGCAGGACTGGATTTAGAGACGACGAGCTGAATCACTGTCAGACGACTCCAGATTGCATTTGGCCTCTTTTGCTCTTCACACAGACTGTTTAGCTGCTCAAATATGATTGGTCAATACTACTCTAGACTACAAATGGAAAAAACATAAATCTTTCAATTCCAAAATCTCGTCAGGTTGCCTAAAGATTTGTAGTTTAGAGAGCGATCTAATCAGTTCAATTATATGTGTGTATACGATGTACATTATATACAGGAATGTTAATGCCAGATTTGACCAAAATGTTGCTGCATTCAAAAAATTTACACTTGAGTTGTAATTCCTGTTAATCTTGAAGATTATTTTTTTTCAAATTGCTGGTGTACGATTTATTATTTTAATAATAGATAACAAGTCAGTCAACTTTAATCTATGTAATTGTTTGTATCATTTTATTTTACAAAGTTAGTCCCCAGCACATACGCTCAGAAACGTTCATTATGTGCCACAATCTGGGTCAAATTAGGTTTCTTTCTAAACATATTTACTGTTAATGTATATATTTGTATTTTTTAGGGTACATAATTGAACAGCTATGGCTGTCATTGTAGTCTAAAAGCTTTACTTTTGATAAATTGTAACTTTAAAAACACAGTTGTTTCTGGCAGAACTTCACTTCTTCCAAGGTGCACGAAGAAGTAAAAAAAACACTATAGAGTACACGTTGTTAATAATACAAGTGTTGCTGGAGTTCATTGTAACTAGATTCTGTTAACCCATCAAAATGATGTAACTATTTATTTTAGCTGCAAGTTTTCCACATGCAAAAGCTAGTGGTGAACAATAATCAATAGTGGTCATCAATATTTGTAAAACATATAAATCTCCTTGTTAATTAACTCACATTAACTTAGATAATGGTTTCAACCAGATGTTTTTGTAAACCTGCAATAACAGATTTTTAAGTTTAGATGGTTAACGTGTTGACAAAAGGAGCTTTTTTTTATTACACATCCAGCAGATAAACAGCAACATTAGCATTAATTTAGAGTAATGTTTGTGACCCCCGATGAATGTAAGTCAAATTTTAACTCCCTCTATTATATTTTACTCCCTCTCCTTTAATTTGTCACATACACACAGTCACTTGATCCATTACTCAGATACAAATATTCATCACAGCAGCTTAAACTATTCACCAGGTGGTGTTTTATGAAGCCCTGTGAGAGTGAACACCAATGTTAAACCTAATTCTAGGATCCTAAACGTGTCACCATGCTGAGGGAAACATTAGAGGACCGCTTTGTCAATGAACCTGAAGCTTGAAAATATGTCAGAATGTCCAACATCTCCGGAAGAAAACGTCAAAAGAATGCACACTTGTGCGACTTCAAAGCACACAGCTGTGCACCGCGAGAGAAATCTAACCTTCGCTGATGGGCATGACTCTCTGGTACAGCTGGGGGGCATTAAAGGCAACACCGTAAACCTAGATATTTAGATTTATTTCAGAGCAGGCACCAGATGCACACACGATTAGCTTACAGTGTGGGTGTGTTGTGGAAATGCCGATAGTTATTCTCTTTGAAGCGTGCTCCTCCTGAAACACACTTACAGTGCAAGAAGAATTGATGCGTCCACTTTCACCACGAGCCGATTTCTCCTCTATGTGGTTGCTCTTGTCCTGCATTATTTCAGCACACATGCTATTAATCTATTAATGCTGGTATTCATGTGGGTCACACGCAGACCACCGACCACTCCTGTCAATAAGCATCGGGCAGCAATGATGATGCACGGATCGATGAGAGCCTACACTTCACTTTTAGAGCTTAATGAAACACTCCGATCCACGCAAATGGTGGCGGTGGGAGGTGGTGATGGTGGGAGGGCCGTCATCTGTAGTCACAGAACACGACTAGACAAGGCTTCCTCTTAGTATAACTTAGCCAAAGTGGTGACCTAGTATGTGCATTTATTTGCAGCACATCACAAATCTGGTCAAAGTGACTATACTTTCATGTATTGTTGATTTTGGTGATCCCTGTGGACACAAGTGGTAGTGATTTCGAGCACCAGAATCAAACTTCCTCCCTCTTCTCCTCCCTCTCCTACTACCTTTCCAACTGCAGGTCAAAGGTGAGAGTAAAGCCGGATCTGGGTCCATTCGCGGTGTGTTGGTCGCTGCTGGAGGCCCCGCTGAAACCTGCATGATGAGCCTTAAGAATCACGATATAGAAATAGCCAATCTTCTCGCTGATGGTCTTGCTTACTTTTGTCGGTCATATGGAGAGATCAGTGATCATTTGAGATTGTTTCATAACCAGTTAGAAGTTGCTAACAGTAACTGTAATATAAATTGATTATAAATGACCTATATATGTAATACAATTGCATTGAGTCAGTTTTATGAAGTAAATGAATAAACAAGTTGATCAGATGAAACACTCAATCAAGACCCATATGTCGGAAACCAAAATAAGAAATCAGCCATTTTGTATCCTTAAAAACAGTCATTTAACTTCAGATCTCTCGACAAAGAGAGACATGTTTCATGTTCCCTAAAGTCTAATTACACTACAAACGTCTCCAATTCAGTACGAGCAGTGGGGCTTCAAATTTCTTGTTTTGTCTGAACAACAGTTCAAAACCCCCAAATATCAAATATGCACAACTATCTTTAGGTTAATGGTGTCGTGTCCGACCAGTAGACTCACGTAGAGAAGAGGCTCCTTTCTCTAATGTCTAAGTGGGAGAGACGGAGAAGGACACAAGACAGATAAAAGGAATCAGACATTTAGACTCCATAGAGACTAGAATCACGAACCCCGGCTCTACTTTGACTACCTCGGCAATTGAAAAAGGAAAAACCAGGATAAGATGTATTTATCAAGCATTAACCTTGTGTGATTTTCAAACATTTATGAAAGATGATATATGAACAATGGCGGTTAATTTTCTGATTAAAAACAAAGCAAACTACCCAGACGGGACCTTCTCTGATGTGCTGGTATTAAATCTAAAGCCTGGCAAAGACATGTGACCTTTAAAAACAACATCAAATAGGGCTGGGGAATGGAACAAATATTTTATCACGATATAAGTTATTTCATAAAACAATATACATACATATATATATATATATATATATATATATATATATATATATATATATATATATATATATATATATATCACAATATAGCATGTTTTGGTGTTTCAATAATTAAATAAACAGTCTAAATGAAATAACCCCATGGTTTTGGATACTTTTGTGGATGTTAAATACTAAAAATGATTATTATTATCTCATTTAATTAAGAACTGAAGTGCCAAATAATCAGATTTTCTGACAAATCCGAGTTTGTATGTGCTTGTTATTATCAACCATATACCATATATATATATCCCGATATATGATTTCATGACGATTCCATTGAACGACAATACATTATCATAATGAATTATTGCTCAGCTCTAACTTAAAAACAACTTAGTTTCGGCAGTCTGTCTCTCTGACCTTCAGCAATGCATGTTTGAACTTCAGCTCACAGCTCTGAGATCAATGCTCATTAGATCACAGCACTAAACAGCTGTTTGTGTCCTACAAACGTGAATACTATAGTGGCACACACACACACATACACACACATACACACACACACACACACACACACACAACCAGCTACACTGTTGGACCAACCAAATCCCGTCACACAGACAGAGGAAGATATAAACGGGCCACAAGCAGAAGCCCTCACATGCACCCAAACTGTATGAAAGCTTGTCGTGTTCAGTCACAGTCTTTGTTGCCACCTAGATCGCCTCAGTAAAGCGCACAATTACTCACTAAATCACAGCGAGCGTCACATAGATAACTAGTGTACCAGCAGACAGCTCGTCAGGGTGGTTTACATCAAACAAAACCTCCACTGCTGAAATGAAACATGGCAATATTCAATGCATACTAGTTCGAAGCGGAAATGACAAACTCAAAGATACTAGAAAAGTCAGTGTGCTTGTGTACTCAACATGTCACTGCTTTGAAAATTGCATTTACTTTTAGTTCATACGGCAAATGTTCTTACAAACTGTGTGGTCCAATACCGGACTACAATATTATGTAGTATGCTAGAATAAGATTTAGTATCTAAAATCCAGTATGCCAAAAATACCAGGATGCTCTACATCCGGTTGCATTTTGCAAGTCAGCATGCTCTACTAGCTGTTCTGACCCGCTGCTCATATATCTGCACAGTTTAAAGTGCAATGTAATGATAAACTAGAATGTCCCAATTGGATGCATGTAACAGTATGCACTTTGTAAAGGTATAGCTGCAGTATGCACTCAAAGTTGTATTGTTGTTGGCGTACCCCATCGTCCCATAATGAAATGCACAAAGGGAACAGAGGGAAATTACAAATAAAACACATTTTGGATGACATATTAGAGATGAACATATTGAAGAAGGCTTGATGCCGAAACGCGCCAGAGTCTGTTTATAGGTCTCACATGACTATGACTGAATAAAAAAAAAATCAATACTATGTTTTTTTCTCGCATTTTTGTTCACGAAACTTAACAAAACTGTGCTTTGATTGATGTCTTTGATCATTTTCTGTTTATACAAAATCACTACTATAAAAACGATAAGTATATGAAGTAAGACAGTGGAACAAGTCATCTGGCTAGTTTACCTGCTTAGCCGGCTGCAGTACTACATGGGGACGAAGAGCCTTGCTCAAAAGGCACATGTCACGACATTTAAGTGCATGTTAAAACAGAGCTATAAGATAGCAGGAAAAGCAGCAGCAGCACAGAGAAACGCCACAAGGGTTTAAGGGGGAGTTTGTTAAAAGAGACGCTAACCTTGTGACAAACACTCATTCACAGAATTCAAAGCCAACAGCAATTAGTGTCAGCTTTGGGTTCCTCCTGTTCATGGTGAACCTGTGCCAACTGCTGGTCCCCCCCCCCACACACACACACACACACACACACACACACACACACACACACAACCGTGCAGCAGCAGGCTCGCAGCTGATTGGCTGCCCGGCTGGGACCTGCCAGTAAAGCTTCACCTGATTGGATCTTACATTCAGCCAGTAAAACCAGTGCTTGCGTCCCCTCGAGACAGCTGTGTCTGGATGCCCGTAGTGAATACTCTCAGCTGATTGGTTCTCAGCTGGAAAGGTGTGTGCGCGCGTGTGTGTGGGGGATTCATACGGTGAGTGTGCACACATACTATATAGGGTGAAAAGAATGAAAAAAAGATGAAACACATGTGGTCGCTTTTTACATCAAGCGCGCCCATTACGGGCTCGCAAGAGACTCGCGACGCTTAGAACAATCCCTGCGCGTGTAGTCTGGTTTCCATGACAACGTCTCTTTTTCTCCCGCAGACAACCTTCCACGTGACACGTCACGGAGCGAGCTGGAGTCAGAGGATGGGAGCTGGGATTCATCGAGAAAAACGCGGTGACCGGTTATACCGGCTGCGGGACTCTCGATCTGATCTGAGAGCAGCCGCGATCTCTTAAAGGGTCTTGGGTCCTGTCGGCCAACAGGTGACCTGACGGTCAATAAAGGCGAGTGGCCCCGAGGTACACCTTTTGTGCCGCGGCGACAGCATGCACAGCCCGGGCCTCTGAATGAAATGCGCCAATAAAAAACAGCAGCGTGCTCGTTGGCGGCATGCTTTTTGTGTTATCTCGACATATCCTTTAATATCCCATAATAATGCGCAGTAGAATCTGCGCTTTAATGTGCAGCAAATGAGCAAAACGTGCTTCTGCTTACCTCATCTCCCCCTCCCGTCCGTATGAATGAGATGAATAAGGTTTGTCTGTGTGTTCAGTGCTTTGTCCTTGAGTTCCAGTAAAAATAATAAAAAATAATAATAAAAAAAACGATCCAGCAGCAGCACCTCTGGTTGTTTTAATCAAAACAGCGATGCAGCCATGCAGGAAGCCTGCATCCGGCTGGGTGTGCAGATGTGGAGGGTGGGAGAAGAGGGAGACAGGGTGTGGAGAATGCTACACGGATGCCTCACAGTTTTCAGGTCTGGCTTTTAAAAAATAAAAAATATTCTCCGGTGTCGTGTCAGGCGGCAGGCGGTTCGGTCGAGGCCATTTCAGAGGGAAGCGCGCCGCTGTCCGCGGGACGAGAAGCCGGGCGGAGAGGCTGACAGCGGCTTCTGGTGTGCCATCTTTTCCTCCCTTCGACCACTGGGAGGCTTTAGTGAGAAAGAGAGAGAGAGAGAGAGAGAGAGAGAGAGAGAGAGAGAGAGAGAGAGAGAGAGAGAGAGAGAGAGAGAGAGAGAGAGAGAGAGGGAGAGAGAGAGCAGGGCTGCTGGGATATTCAAGTCGGTGGTTTTGCTGCACGGTAGCGCCCTCGGTCTGGTCGTGCAGCTCCGTGCAGGCAGGTGCAAAACAAACGCACATTGTCTTGTCTTGTCGAAATGTATTTATGTTGTGTGTGTGTGTGTGTGTGTGTGTGTGTGTGTGTGTGTGTGTGTGTGTGTGTGTGTGTGTGTGTGTGTGTGTGTCCACAGTACTTGTCTCTGGACACACACACAACAAAACAAAGCAATGAAGATCTTCACAGCAATATTAATGATATAAATACTACAAATACTTTTACGCCTTTAAGACCCTACAGAGATACTATTATGTTATTGTTTGTTTGTGTGTGTGTGTGTGTGTGTGTGTGTGTGTGTGTGTGTGTGTGTGTGTGTGTGTGTGTGTGTTATCAATCTAGATTGACAAAACAATACATTTAAAAAAACTCAACAGCAACGTCTCTTTCCAGAAATCATGACCTGGTTCCTCGAGATAATCCAACGAACCTTGATGGGAGTTTCATATCGGAATTTGTTTTCTTCTTTTAACCATATTTCCTCCATTAAAACTGTTCACAACAAGGTCTGCGGCTTTGAGCACAACAAGCCAGGTGCCAAATAGTCCCATGATATTGTAGAGAAGGGTTAGGGTCTCCAACGCTATAGCAACTCACACCAAAACATTCTTGATAAATAGCACAACAGGTTTTGGGGTGAACTGTCCCTTTAAGCTGTACTACATGCTGCTGCATAGAAGTTGACAGTATTTCATGTGTAAAATAGACATCATTTGATACGATACAAAAGGACGGCGAGAGAGAGAGAGAGAGAGAGAGAGAGAGAGAGAGAGTATGTAGCACACACACACACACACACACACACACACACACACACACACACACACACACACACACCTGTCGACCAGCTAACATCTGTCTCTGTCTGCAACAGCAGCTGCTGCCTCCTCATATGAGGACAGACCAGCTCAGTTAAATCCCCACCGAGGACCTGAGTTCATCTGAGGTTTTCTCAAAGACCATTTGTTTGAGCAAAGCCTACATTCGTGATTGAAATTAAGCAGCCACAGACGTTTGTTTGTGTGTGTGTGTGTGTGTGTGTGTGTGTGTGTGTGTGTGTGTGTGTGTGTGTGTGTTTGCATGAAGAACGTTAAAGATTCAAGCCATATAGAACATATATGTATATTGACAGCAGCAGCATGAGTGACAAGAAAGATCAATGTCGATTTCATTTTACAATGGTTTTCTTTTTTCCTTTAAAGTTTTATGTATCATAGGACAACACTCTCTCCTTTAAGCCTTTCCACTCTTTCAATGTGTTTTCAGAGTTGAGGTATTTCATCTTCATTGATTTCTGCAGGAAGTGAAGAGAGAAGTTGGTGGTTGTCAGGATGTTTATTTTAAGGCGCCATTCTATTGTTTTTTTTTCTCCTATGTGAAGAAAATTCACCACATCACACTTAGAGTAACCAAAGACGTTTCAGCTAAATAACCTGCAGACCACTTCCTGTGGATTACGTCATACTGCCATTTGTGCGTTTCTTTCACATGAGTTTGCACATCTGCACAAGATAATCTACATAACAAAATAGATTTAAATGTTTTTCTCTTTAGTTTTTAATAATAACTACAGCTGTTAAATATCTCACCACCTTTTTATAGTGATGCAGGCTTATGCTACGTTTCAAGCATTACACTCAATCTGGTTGCAGGGTTGCTGTCTCACCAGCAGAGGGCCTCATAACTTCTAAAGAGCTCATTAATTTTCATGTGGTTTGGTGAAGACTTTGAGGTGGTCCTGGCCACATGTTGTCTTGGTGATCATAAAACCTTCGTTTGTGTTGTGAATCAACTTTTATTTAAATGGCGCAACTCTAATATCCGCATTATATGACTCTGATGACCCTGGTTAGGTTTGTATGTCCACAAGAGGGCGCTGAAGCTGTGCACACTCACACGACCTTATGAAAGGTCATGACCTTAACTTTGTCGGCTTTATTGGAGCGAAATCCTAAAATAAAGTTGTTGTTTGTATCTATATTAGTTTATTGCACATATACAAAGAGATATTAAGAAATTCTAAACTATTTTGAATATTTTGCAGGAGAGGTTTGAAGCCAAAAAGGGCAAGAGATACCTCAGACACCTTAGATATCAATAGTCAGACTTGAAAAGAAGATAAAGGCTAAAAAGATAAAGGAACAAAAGTGTGTAATT
>NC_136591.1:21326624-21501624 GCF_910589615.1 Taurulus bubalis | reverse complement strand
CACTGTTTACCCAAATTACAATTCAGTGACTACAGCCAATACAATGAAGAAATTTAGATGTGAGGTTTGAGAAAGTGCAATTTACTGTGAGGACACGTGAGTTTCCTGCATTGGGATCTAATTTTTGAAATAATCTTCTGTAACTTTGAAGAGAGGATTTCAAATCAAATACATTCAGAAAGATTTGCAATAAGTTTCACTGCAATAAATCCAGGGGTATTTTATACTATTTATTAAATATATTTAAAAAAGTATTATTATTATTCAGTATTAACATTACATGATTAGTTTATTAGCTATTAGCTATTCAGTTTCTTATTGAATTAAAATGATTCAATAAGAAACTGAGGACGGAAGTGGTAGTGTTTCCAAAGGACCAGAGTTCCTCTAGAAAACAACACATTTTACTGCAGCAGTGTTCTACCTGCGCAGTCACGAGCATTAAGAAGAACTATATATAGAAATCACTCACTGGTTGTCTCGTTTACTTATGTAGGTCATATTGAGGCATCAGTATTCAATTTACACAGTTAAAAGTTTCTGACAGTAACTTTAATTTGAAGGGCATTCAATGCCCGGCATTTTACGTTAAGTAAGCCTGAAGCAGCTGGGAAACACATTGATATTAATTGTTTTCCACTCAGTTCCACACAGCACATATTCTGTGTTCTACAGTTCTACATCACACTTTTTAAGTGAAACATTGCTGTAAAATCTGAGGCGACTTTGTATTTAAACAGATGGTGAGATGTGAACATCTCACGCATCAATTTGATCATGTTTCCTTGGAATTACATATTTATGTAAACTGAAAATAAAGTGCTGTGCTTTTAAACAAAGCCTGGCTGCAGACATGGTCGTCAGTGAGTTTCTGAATATGTTTTACTTTAAATCCACGCATACAAAAGACAGTGAATGAAAACAGACTGATGGGAAGAAGACATGAAGAGAAAAACACTAAGTGGACACTAAGAGATGAGCGTGCAAAGAAATCCACTGCTGCAAATGATGACGGTGATAATGACGATGATAATGATGATGATGATGATTATGCTTCTCTCTTTATACTGAACGGACAGCCTTAAGTGAAAGGAGATTTACTTCTCTCTGTGCAATTATATCGGCGTACTCCAGATACGGCGGCGGCCCATTACAGCACCGCAGAGAGACTCTCTTATGCTCTCTGGCTAATATCTCACAGCAGCATCATTTGAAAGGTAATAGAGAGGAAGAGCGGAGAATGGTCGGCTGCTTTATTGCTTTGAAATAAAGGCGAGCGTTTGGAATAACTCACGATGTGTTTCCTCGGACAATGGAGGGCATCTGCTGATTGCTTTTGCACATTAGATAATAAGAACTGAAGCTTGCGATACGAGGCCGAAGCCTCATTGTGAGCTGCACAATATAACAGTGTGTGTGTGTGTGTGTGTGTGTGTGTGTGTAGCAGCAGTGCTTTACCTGTGTGATGGTGTTGGACTGTAGTTCCTGGCTATGGGGCTGGAGCACAGCGTGGAGCTTTTCTTCAGGGAGGCGGCGGTGGAGGTCATCATGGGCGGTCTGGAGGGCAGAGCGAGAGACACCGGCCTGGCTGTGGACAAACACACACACACACACACACACACACACACACACACACACACACACACACACACACACACACACACACAGTGTTATATTGTGCAGCTCACAATGAGGCTATACATACTAACTGTATTTATTTGGGCTTTGGCGTATCTGCTGGACAAAATTAAGCAATTTCACTTATTCCCCGACACTTTATAGATCAAACAATGGACTGATTATCAAGGAAATAATCGGCAGATTAACTGCTGATGAAAGGTGAACCTCTTAGCGAGCATCCCTCACATTTAGACATGAAAGATGAACATACGATAACAACACTAAATCACTTATTATAAAAGACTCTTGTCATGGTATATTTTGACCATTATACAGTAATAATTGTTACTTATCAATCCAATATTGCCAAATAATATCGTTCTCAGTGAGACTCCTGTAGCGATGATCAATAATTGTTTTCTTCGTGAAACACGGCGTCAACAATCCATGAAAGAGATGAATGTCTCTGACTTAGACTCCAGGTTTACATGATGAGGGCTGGAAGATAACAGCAGTAATCCTCACTCACCTTTAGAGCCCGATGATCTCCTGCTATTAGTGGAGGCAGCAGCTGCCTGGCGCTCCTCAGAGATGTTGAGCCTCTTGAGGACGTCAGCCAGAGCCATCTTCAACAGCTGGATTTCATCTTCCTGCATCTGCATCCTCTGCTCCAGGTAGGTCAGCCGGTCGCCCACGTCCAGGCCGCTGGCCGCCGAGCTGTGGTCGTCTGAGGGATGGATGGATAGAGGGATAGAGGGATATGACATGTTTATGCCAGGACACAGATTATGTTATTCATTTTTTATGCATTTCATCAACATTACATAACTGATGACACGCTTAATCTCCAATAACATGAGCAGAGGAAACTTGAGGCATCCATTGAGCGTGTGCAAACCTAAAGATCATGTACTTGTTTAAATATGCAGAATTTAACAGAGCAAAAAAAAGAGCAAACTAACAGTCAGTAAGACTTTCTTAATCGACTGAGGATCGATGAATACAAACACACACACACACACACACACACACACACACACACACACACACACACACAGAAAGATGCCAAGAAAACAATGAAACCATGCAACCGTTTGTTAAGATACATTCTTGAGAATTAATGAAAACAATCCTCCAGTCCACCAAGAGAAGTACTGGTGAAGACACAAAAACATAACAAAAGTACTTCCCATATCCACATTGTTTGCCAAAACTTGAGCCAAAGCATTATCTGCATCATGCACTTGTGTGTAATTCTGCCCTAAACGCTCTTTTAAGGCTCATCTCTTCTGGCACAGAGACGTAAACACAATCAATGACGCCATAAGCTCTTTAGCATCCCCTCTTTGTGCCCGTGTGGTAAGAATCAAGCTAATGAGGTCGCAGCACAGCTGGGCACAGCAGATCATCCACACGCCACAGCAGCACGTAGACAAGGGTAGCAGACATCTAAAAACACTTTCAACTTTCATCTAAAAACACTTTCAACTTTCATCTAAAAACACTTTCAACTTCTCTTTCAGCAAGTCTCCACTTGGTATGTTAATGCTGGCAGTCATCCGTCTAACACAGTAACAACAGTTCAGAGGTGGATACCGTGGGAGACACTGGACACTGATGAGAGGTCAGGGGGCCTCTGCTGGTCGGTCGGGCCTTCATCCTCTGCTACGCCGGACGTCTTCCTCCTCTTTCTTTCCTCTCGCGAGCACACCCTCTCGCTCCTCTTTCCTCCTCTGTCTCCAGTTGGACCAGCTGGCTCTCCCTCCATCTGATTCAAATCCACGCACTGGCTGCAGTCCACTAAGATCTCATCTTCGTTGGTCCACTTGTGTCACAAACGCGGTCGCAGAGCAGCCGGTTTTCGGTGTTTTACAGCATCCGGAGCAGTGCAACAGTGTCTGCGGTGTGTTGGGATCCTCTGGGTGATCGCTTGATGAGTATGACAACGTTTAAAGCCCTTTTGCTCAGGGTGTGCGCTTATATAAAGGTGGGGGGTGGGGTTGATGATGCATGAAAACTCACTAGTCGTCCAATTCAGCCTAAATTGTCTGTGCGTGTGTGTGTGTGTGTGTGTGTGTGTGTAGACTACAATGATAATCTCTCAGACTGAGCCTCTTTGACCCCGCCCCCACGCATAAGCTTCATGTCCACTATGAGAGATGGAGACACAGAGAGGAGACAGCAGTAATGAACCTGTGAGGCCTGTTCTTGTGTTGCCCGATAGAAAACATCTCGTTCATCTAAGAGGTCACATGGCAATGTATTGAAAAAACATGCTTTAGTTTCAGAGTGAACACCAAGGAAACAGCTATGAACTAATATGTAGTAAGTAGAGTATGGGAAGATCAACTAAATTATGATTTGATTAAAGATATATTCTCATTTACCGTCAGTAAGATGACAACTGAACACCATTTGTTAAAGTAAGTGGTTATAATGGATGGATCATGCTGGTTTCCAGCTAATGGTTGAAATCTGTATTTAAAAGTATTGATTAAATAAAAAGTAATGATAAAACTGTTGAAATAGGTTTCTGAAAAAGAAATCATGTTCAAATGACAGATTGTTGACTCAAATTAATGGATGACCGCTTGTGAAAAGATAAATGGCTGAAAAAATGTTTTAAAGTAATAGTCAATAAAGGCCATTATCCTCAGTTTAGTCACAGTTTAACCACAGGTGTAATCAATAACATGAATTAGGGCCCTGCCTGGTATTGTGCATGCTGAGTGGCTGTGACACAATCAATTAAATCAACTACACCTGTGTTTACCCTGCTATGTCAAACCGGCTTCAGGGAAAAAGTAATGAATAATTGGAATAATTGAGCCCCGACCACTTTGAGTTTTATTACTGTGACAGCTTAAAGGTGCCATGTGTGGGATTTGGTGGCCTCCAGTGGTGAGTTTGCAGATTGCAACCATCTGAAACGTCTCCCGTGTACCAAGCGTGAAGGAGAACTACGGTGACCAGCGTGAAAACACGAATGCTTTTCACGATTTATTTTGTCCGTTCTGGGCTACACTGTAGAAACATGGCCACCATAGAAATAAACAACTCATTCTAAGGTAACCAAAACACAACAATTTCTTTTTAGGGGATTATACACTAAATAAAACATTAATATGATATTCCATTTTTGTCAATAGAGCCCCCCAAATTAATTAACAGATATAAACAGTGAAAGTCTAACTATAAAAACATTTTAACATCCACTGGAAAAATTCTTAATAGTTCAATAAAAATCTGGATTAAAATCAGTTCAAATGATCACATTTGGAACATGACGGTGTTGATGAACGGGGATTTGAGTTCTTGTGATTTGAGTCTGATAAATAACTGCATGATGCTGTGATGCTTGTAAAGTTTAGTGTATATGAAGCCTCAGACTACAAACACCTGCTATAGATGCATGTTGTACAATATAAATCTCAGTTCTTGGGAAGATATCAGAGCTTTTCCTCCTCACAGAGATGATCCGCTGTGGGCAGAGACTTCCAGTGTAATCATCGGAGCAGTAATCCCTCTCTCATGGAGAGTTGTGACTCTGTGTGTAGGCCTGTGATTTTCTGTTCCCCCCTCTTGTCCCAAGACGTCATCTTCGTGCCACCTCCACACACACACACACACACACACACACACACACACACACACACACACACACACACACACACACACACACACACAACCCATATGGGATTGGGATTAGAATAGCACATAATCCCAGCACTGTAAAAGGGAATTAGCAGCCCCAAAGCTCAATCTCTGCACTCACTCGGCCACACAAAGAACAGACGGTCGCCCTGAACGCCTTTCACGCAAATGTGAACACTCATACACAAACTGAACAAAATGAAGTCTGTCTCTGCCCCTCTTACTCAGACACACACATTCACATGTGTGCACACAATCAGGAGAGCGCTCACAGTTTCAGAATGCATACATACGCCTATAATACATGTTGGCAAAATTAAGGCACATGAGACGCAGCGGAGTGTTTTAATCTCTGCTTGGAGATGGTGTTTCTTGAATGAATGAACCGCATTCCTTTTGCTCATATCAGCAGCAGCCTGCATGCTGCTGACTAGGGTCAGCATTGGCACCGGTTCTCGGTACCCAACACTAATGCTGACTAGGGTTGGGTACCAACACGTCCGGTACCTACCGGACCGAAAAGCAACGCAGATTTCGGTGCTTCCTTCCGGTGCCTGAGCCGATTTAAATACTTTTTTTTTTTTACACTACTCTGTTAAGTTGCACGGTATATAGATACTAAAAAGGTAGCGCGGTGCCCGCACGTTAAAAATGATTATTAAAATAGCGCGCACTCGCTGCTCTGCTCTCTGTCTGCCTGCACGCAGAGGGGGGCTCGAGGGGGCGGGGCTTCCAGCGCTCACACACACAGTGATCACAGAGATCGCTGGAGACACGAGCACGAGCTTTTGAATGTCCATCCTCGGCTTGCTGGAACAAGTCTCTCAAGTTGATATTAATGATGACGTGTAGTCCAGTAAAGCAGCAGTTTGTAGAATCCAACAGTGTCCGAGTTCTGTTGCACACGGTCCCATCAGGCCACCTGATGCTTGTGTCTGTTCTTTTTTTAAATATATATTGTTTATAGTTTGAAGTTAAAAGGTTTGAAGCTGTAGTTTGAAGTCAAGTATATTTTGTATGTATTTATTTATATTTCTACTATACTTTAAACAGTTAATATATTGTTCAATTTGAAGAAAAAAAATTGCCTTGGCAATAAAAAAGTATCGGTTCAGGCACCGTTTAGGCACCGGTATGGTTTTAAAAGTATCGGTTTAGCACCGGTATCGGAAAAAACCCAAACGATGCCCATCCCTATTGCTGACACACACACACACACACACACACACACACACACACACACACACACACACACACACACACACACACACACACACACACACACACACACAGCCAATCTTTCTCGTATTAGTCAACGGATGCTAATGTCCCTGAGGGGACGGGGCTTTTCCCTAATTCTCCTCAGCCGAGGTGCATTCCACAACACCCGCAGTCTGACTGTGTGATGCATCGGACAGGTATGTCTTAAGGACAAAGAAGATGTGTGCAGGTCTAGGGAAAGTCTGACAGGAGGTATACGACATGCAGCTTTTCATGAGGTTTTCAGCAGGTTGTCAAAGTGTAGTTTTTTAAATTACTATTTCTGCCGTTGTGAGAAGAAAACCTGTCAGCGGTTTCAACCATTATAAGAGGATAAATAAATAGATAGATGAGAATGTTATTGATCCCACTTTAGGGAAATTCAATTGTTACAGCAGCTCAACAGTAACAGAAGCAATAAAGCAAGTGATTGAGAGATAAATGAGAATTATGCAAGATAAAAGACAAAAAAATATAAATCAAATAACAACATTTCTATGAACATATACACACTTCATATCCTCTGTCACCAGGTTTTGGCTACTTTCATAATCCTGATTGAAACAGAATAAAACACTATACAAAATATATATATATTTTTTTGTTAATTGGTTGTATGATGTATATAAGTATAAGTATATAAGTAAATATAAGTATTTGGTGACACAAGTCCCATGAGACTCCTGTTGTGCCAATAGCATCTCAAAAGTTAAAGCACATCAAATGAAACGCAGACCGTCATTTTTAAATCATTCAGATTAATAATTAGACATAATTAAAGGAGCTGATTTCAGAATGTCATCTTTTATTTTGTGGATACAGTGGAGCATTTATTGTATAACTGCACATGTTTTGTTTTGAGTTTTCTGGTCGCAAATTAGAAGAACAAGTCGGTTTCCAACCTGAGCGCGCGCGCACACACACACACACACACACACACACACACACACACACACACACACACACACACACACAGCCATGGAAACCCGATGTGTGATTGATAGATTGCAGGAAGTTTATACTTGCAGGTAAATATGCACCTTATTCGCACAGAACACCTCAGCTCAAGTGTTTGACCACTTGCAGTTATTTGAGTTTTATTCGTACGGGTTGTAAGATAACCATCTTGTGAGAATTGAACGTTATTAACGATGCTTTGAGCACCACAAACACAATCAAACCGGTCTGCATCCATGTCTGTTGTGTTGCGGGTGACGTTGAAACTGCCTGCCATACACGCCACGAGAACTATCAGCTACCTGTCATGAAGTCGGTGTCGGGCGCCAGCAGGGAGTCGCTGTGGTAGCTCTCCTTCAGCGAGGGCCTCCTCTGCAGGCCGGGGGCCGTCTCCTCCATCCCCAGGCCCTGGTCCACCAGCTCCTCCATGTGTGTGTCTCCCTCCTCCACGCCCGCTGCCATGGCCCTGACGGAGTGTGTCGGAATGATCCTTCGTGCTCCTTTGTGCTCCTGCTAATTCTCTTATTGCGCTTCACTGCCGGGCTAATTCACCTTTCCTAAAGCATCAGCGGCCACCGGCTCCACCCCCCCTCTCCCTGCACCCTGTGTGGAGGGTGCAGGGAGAGGGTGATGTCACTCAGAAGACAGATTAAGGACCTGGTAAGCCATCTGAAGCTCAGGGGCAGGACACGACTATATGGGAGAGTATGGGAGTATATGAGAGTGTAGACGGGGGTCCGGGAGGCCTCACACAGGGGAATCTTCACATAAAAGGCCCCAAAATAACTTACTGGACCTGCACAGCTCTTGTCTGCAAACACACGGCTACGGCTTCTACGAGGAAACAATGAGTAACAATTACAGACCTGCGAGCTGAGAGAAAACGCGCACACACACACACAAATAAAAACCACACACACAGCAGGGTGGGACCGTGCAATTTGCTGTTGCACGCAAAGTTGCAGGCAAGCGCACAATTACGCACCCAAAAAGAGCTTACATCAGGCTGCCATCCGGTGTGGCCGGCCCTCGTGCACCGTAAGGATGATGGGATTCTGAGATTAGGGAGCAGAACTTGATTAATTACAGTCATCAAGAGGACAATAAGCCGGACGTGGTAATTAGACCGACAGAGAAAAACAACAGGAGCCGACGATGAAAAGCCAGTTTGGTGATAGTGTCAGGGTCTCTCTCTCTCTCTCTCTCTCTCTCGTTCTCTCGTAAGCTGGCTTTCTGTCTATTTTGCAGTCGCTGGATTGATTTATTTTTTCTGCAGCAGATGCTTCTCTTTGCTGACCTGTGAAAGCGTCCTGGCCACATAGAGGAAGTCCACCGTCCCCAAGAATGTAAAAAGAAATACAAAAATACTTTGCACTAGATTTCTTCCTCCAGATGTTACACTCTAATAAAAAATAAAGATAAAGCGTTGTTGACCAGGATTGAATGTCAATGGGTCATGTGAACTTTAATATAAACAGAAGCGGGGTTTCAGCTTCCTCACTTCTCTTCACTCCTTTCTCGTCACATTTCTTTTGTCTTCTCGCCGAGTCACACTTCCTGTTTAGTCTGTGTTCATTTCTCTGTGTGTTCACATAAGAGAAACAGAGAGAGAGACGGACCGTCACTTTATGTGTGTGTGTTTGTTGGTTGTATAAATAGGAAATAAACATCACAGAAACAATCTAAAAATTTGGGAGAAAATATAACTCACATTTAATGGAAGATAAGAAGTGATATAATTCATTGTTATTGTTAATATTATTCTTTAAGACATAACTAACTCTGTATACTTAAAATGTTACCTTAACATACAGTCCTGTATATTAAATACATGTACTGTGTCTACATTCTTCATTCACTGTATGTATATCATTCTTATTCTTATTATTGAATATTCACTTATTTAATTCAGTAAATTGAATACTGCACTAACCGATTATTAGTTTTTTTCTGTATATTTTTATTCTATATTTGGCCTGGATAAGACTGCAATTAAGGAAAGTACTTTATCCATCTCTCTCTAGTTATCTTTCTGTCTTTCTGTTTCCACCCTCATCTGTCTATCAAGGGGTCTCGTTCCCCCCCGTATTTTATACACGCTGGTCTCGGGTCATTTCCAACAGTTCAACTCTTCTAAATGGTTCCAAATAAATCCACTCAAAGAGCTCTAAGAGCACGAATGGTAAGGGGATGAGTGATGTGTGATAGGAAAGTCTGAGCATCCCAGAAGTAAACAACTTCACAAAAATCTAATTTATATGAAATCTGCATCACTTTAGAATATTTGCAAACGTGAAAAAAAACTAAACAAGTATTTTTTTTAAGTTTCTTTAACTTCTACCAGAATGTAAAGACTAAAGAGCCATGGCCTATTTCATGAAACTGTTTGAAGGTGATGTGTGTGCAGATTCTGAATGCAAACACAATCAAATCTCACCCGAAACCACCCAGCAGCCAAGAGTCTTACAGCAGAGCGGCGCACCTGAGAGGTCAAAGTGTGCAGCTAGTTATATTATGAGACAGTAATCGTTGGCTGTTATCCCTGTGTAACAGACACTAAGGACCTGTGTGTGTGCAGGACATTCCTAATGCCCTGGGGCCTGTACAGGGATAAAGGCCAAAGACAGATAAGGACTCTGCTGACAGAGGACATGAGCGGAGAGGGACAGGAGAAGGTTGAAGCCCGTCGCCTGCCGTGTTTAAATTAAAAGACGACTTTGCGCTTTATGGCGTAGATGACAAGGTCAAAGTGGGTTTTACTCTGACCTGTGCATGCTGCCTCACTACCTACCTCCTGTGGACATCGTGCAGCACAACAGCTGCATGCCGGAGGAATTTAACAGACTTCCTGTTGACCTCGTGCCATGAGAGCAGCTTCCTTTTTTTTGTTGCACAATGTCATATAGAATGGAAAAACACTGCAGGAGAAGGTTTCACTGGATTTAAACGTAATAAATAAAGAGTCACACACACATTTCCCCAAAGGACTTAAAATTTATAAATATTCTTTCAATGGAACATTAAATCAGCAGGGATGTTATATAATTCTTCCCAAAAGAAAATCCAAAAGATTTTCCGAGAGCATGACAAAGTGACAATAATCTGATACACACGTTGCTTCTACTTCAAAAATATCTAGACTTTTTTTTTTTACTGTATATCCCGCCGTATTTTCCAAATATATCAAAATATATGCTGACGATAAGCATCAATACAGACCACACAGAAAGCAGAAACTCATGGGTTGGTCGGGTGCTTTTCGTTTTTTGACTCATGGAGTGAACGTACTTCCTGTGTGGCATCAGTCAAGGTTACTCGGTGTTTGACCCCTGCCATTGTCGACACCCTGCGTGCACAGACACCGACTCCTCCCGAAGTGCTGGCCCTGCCTTGTTGCCTCGGCAACGAAGGACGCAACCGTGTCCATGCAAAGCTGCTATATAAATTAAGTCAATAAATAATAACATACAATCTAGTCCAGGTTATATATTTTTTGCAGGGCTTTCAAGCACTTGGGAGGATGACGCATGGCAACGTCATTTCCTTCGTCTCCTTTCCAGGAAGCTCCTGCATCACCCAGTAGCCAAAGCATAAGGATGCAAGGAAAGAGGACGAGGAGAGGGAGCTGGTGAACAGCGTTGGGACGTGGCCACAAGACTGTTCTGCGAACATAAGATCCCTGCCCTCTAGGGGACAACCACCGTCAATGCACGTCTGAGGGAAAGGCAAGGGTGACCAGCTGATTTGGGTTTGACCTTCACTATATTAAAAGTTCCTTTATTTCCTCTCAGCACACCGGAAAACAGTGTTGCTTTAATGACTTAAATAAGGGACTGTATGGAAATTATTATGAGGGGAGATAATTCTTTTATTTTATATATTAAAAATAAGCCTCCACTTCAATATAAATATTTTCTTTGGACCCTCCCTCTAACTTACAAAAAAACTGCCATACCCCCTTCAATATCTCAAAATAACATATTTATGGCAAACAACAAAATAGGGAAATACAGCCATTCTCTATTAGTGCTGATAGACGTTAACCTTAGAATGAATGTAAGAAATATAATTCTCTCCTGCTCTCCTTAGTCTCTTAAGCAAAGTAAATACGTAACCCTGCATTTTTTCTCCCCCCCAATAATTATCATACAGTGCTAAATTCCTGCCTTTAACCCTGTATGATATTGGGCTAAACTTAGAGAAGGAAACCCTGGGCCCAGAGGACAGCCCGCCCCGTCTCAGGTAAGCTGTCCGTTTCTCCCCTCACAGGAAGAATTGATAAAAGCTCAGGTGACCATGTTGCATTCTCCCAAACGTCACACTTAAGGTCGGTCAGGTTCGGCAGGAGAGCCAGAAGTCGTCTCTTCCCTCAGGTTTTGACTTTCTAGGGGTCTCCAAAAGGGGGGGAAATCCAATCTGTATACGATTTCACTTCCGCTCTCCCGTCTGTCAGGGTGTGCTTTGGTCTGGTCTCCACACCCCTGACGGCTAAATGATATGAACTAAACAACATTTACATCTCTGTCAACAACCACCACTCAACCATTTCATTTCTAAACGTATAAGTTACAAATAAACAGAAATAATTTCTATCCTGGAGCGCATAAAACAGGATATAGTTCATCAATTAGACACAGTATTTCCAAATAAGTTAAATTGAAATCTTAATATATTGTATTGTTTACTCCATTTAAATATTTTTCTTTTCTTACTTTAAATATAATTATTACAGATCTTGCAAAAATACTACACTTGGCTGTCTGCTTGTTGGCCCGGTGCTTACTGGATTCAGATATGTACACTTCATTAGGAGCTCCTCGCTGCCTTTTACCATAAACCTTCAGCCACATCACCGCAATAAGTCCCTTCATCCTGTCATTTGGTCAAATCTCAATTAACACTGTGATGACTTCAAACTAATTTCCAACAAAACCAAAAAAAAATGCATATTCTTTTTTTGATTTGTGAAGTTTGTTTTTCCAAAAATAGTACGTCTAAAAATATATTGCATATGCCATCTTAGGAAATCGACATAATAAAATATTCTTAATAAGGAGAAATTGTAAAGTAGGAGAATATATATATATATTACCTCTTTAAAGAATCTGGGCGTTAATAGAAATAAAGTAAACACCCAATCATCAGGATTTGATTTTAGGAGTCACGGTGCTCAAATAGAGAAAAAGTTCAAAGATGGCTTTAGATTGTTACGGCTTGTCCAATGTTGGAGAACGGGGCGTTTGCAGGAAAGCAATCGGGTACTCTTTACATAAAAAAAAAAAAAGGTACACACACTCCGACGCTACTCGTTTTCTGAGCGACAGTAAAACACTTGCAGGTCAAAAGGCAATGCATGAGTGTGGCCTGAAATCCACCACAACTCAATTAAGTGTGGAATTGAACACTCTCCCCAAATCCAAATACACATCTAACATAGTGCTACGTTTGTCCGCACAGCACTTCAAGGCCTCCGTCCACATGCCTTTTTCCAATCTAATCACATTAACAGAATGTGTGTGTGTGTGTATATATATATATATACTGTGTGTCTTCCATTGGATTCAACAGGTTGTGCGTCAGGTCACATGACACTGGCCGACACTGGCAAGAAAAAAAAAAGCAGCCATGACATCCTGACTGTTTCCTTCTCTACGCCACACACACACACACACACACACACACACACACACACACACACACACACACACACACACACACACACACACACACACACAGTATGTTCCCCCTGGTAAGATAACAAAAAACGTAATTAAGGAATGGATTAGTGCAATACAATAAAGGGAACAAGGGCAGAAGTGCTGACGAGGGCAGAAGGGCGAGGGAGGAGACGGGGACTCTGGCTCGTGTGACATCCTTTGGTTTATCTTTAGGGGAAGGAGAGGGGGGAGATTTGGGGAAGAGGAGGAGGGAGAAAAATAATAATTGGTGTGGATGTAGAACTACAATGGGCAGAGTCGACATTAACGCAGCTTGAGCACAGCAGATCCATGACGTGAGAAGTGCACAGTGTTTCTAACCAGTTCAGAGCTGCATCTGGAAATCAATTTTCAGGTGATTATGAACTAAAGGAAACATAGTAATTCATATTATATTCCATTTCTTCCAATAGATGCCCCTAAATTCTTCATCCCCTTCCTTTCCAAAACATTGGGAAGATTTCATGCTTTTCCTCGTTATACATGTAAATTACCTGAATATCTTTATGTGTTGGGACTGTTGGTTGAACTAAACAAGATACTTGACCATCGTGGCCGTTGGAAAACCATATTAAAAAGGCAATATCATCATTTTGCAACACTTAATTGACAAAACGACGACAGAGTAATGACATTGATTGTTTGTTGCAGCCCTAAACCGGTGCCGTTTGTCCAGTGATCGTGTCATAGCTGTCAGCTGTCTATTGGGAATACAGTACACCTGTTCGACCACCTCCTAGTTGTATGTTGTGACGCTAGCTGCCTAAAGCTCGACCTGCAAGTCATAAGGCAGGTCACAGGGAGCAGCTGTGGTGAAAACAAATACGAGGAAAAAAAAGATCAGGACCGTTAAGAGCCTCTCTAGCACAGGGCTTCTACGAGCCGGGGACTGTGGCTGAGATAAAAGTTTGTTTGAAAATGTGATTTCAATAAGAAAAAACAGCCATTTGGAGCCAACGCCTGACCAACGCGACAGAAGCCCTGCTCTAGAGCGACTTGGTTGAGGAATACTCCGTCTCACAAACTCCCTTCGGGTACAGTATTTTAGTTTGCGCAGAGCATCGCTCGAGATGAAAATGTTTCTGTCAGTGTCACACAGGAGAGACGACGGGCAAAGGGAGCGTCGCTTCCTCTAAAGCTGCTTGTTTGGTTTGATTGCCTGAAAGCCTCCTTAAAAAAAAAACATCACACATACCCACATTTATCCAGTTATTCGCACCGACAACACTCGCTCTTTCACATACACACACACACACACACGCGCACAGAAACGGCACAACTGAGACAAACTCAAATCAGGAGAAGCAAGACGCCGCCACTCTCCGTTAGCTGCTCCTTCAGCCTGGCTGGTTGTTGAACGCCGGTAACCTGGAGCCGGCAGCGCAGGCGTGCGTCCCCCCCCCCCTCGAAGAAGCAGCTCGCCGCCGGACCGTTCCTGAGCCGTTGGCGTACAAATGGAACAAACATGATTGTTGTGCTAAGACGCTTTGGGGGAAAACGCGGTCCTGACAGTGGCACAGTTCAGCCTGGTGTTCAGCATTCCTGGCAGGCGAGAAGGCGTGGGGGAGGGGGATGCACACAAGCCTCCATGTGAGGAGCTCAGAGTGCTGAAGAATCCCAGCTGATGAACGGAGTCTCTCTCCGTCGCTTATCCAAAAACCAGGAAATATTGGTGCTCTTTTATTGAGAATGATTTATGTATCACATCGTAACCCCTTTGTCGTCAACTAAAGGGATCTGTGCTTCATAATGTGTCGGACACTTTTTGCTTCATCTCCAAAACCATACCCCACCCCCTCATTCACTCTGATAACTCGTTAACATCCCCAGCAGAAAATACACGGGGGTGTGTAGTCCTTTAGCTCGCCGGCGCTCTCTGTGCAGGAGGGAGGAGCCACGTTATGATTAATTCAGACCTCATCTGACCCGTCTACTGCAGGTTCTTCAGGACTCGACCGAAGCGAAAGTCGTAGACGTGCCGGCAGAGATACACCAGCTCGGGGTCCACGTCTATGGGCAGACAGCGGTGGGAGGGGGGAGCGAAGTCGGGGCGGCAGGGCACCACACTGGTGCTGCCGAGTGGGGTGCCTTCGGCACGCCGCTTCACCAAGGCACAAAATCTGGGAAAAAATATTATAAGAAGAAGAAGAAGAATCAAAAGGGGACAGAAATCAAATATGTCTTCACGCTGCTGTGGCTTTTGCGTGTGTGTGTGTGTGTGTGTGTGTGTGTGTGTGTGTGTGTGTGTGTGTGTGAAAAATAACGAGCAACTGAACTCGAAACAGATATTTGCAATTGATGTCTAAGCAAATGTTGAAGGCCTGGTGTTCCCTCGTTTCATTAACAGTTTCAGTGTCACAGATGTGCGATAAGAGAGAAAAACAGCCATCCAATTATCGCAGAAGCCGAGCCGTTAATGAAAAGGTACAACTCCAAACCTTTTGAATAAATACATCTATTGCTGGGGTGTGTTCCTGCTTTTTTTGTACTTACCTACAGTACTGGGCGAGTGGGAGGACGTAGCATCTGTCTTCTATGCAGGCCACACTATTTTCATCCTGATGCCGAGAGGCGAAGATCTCATTCTGAAAGCAACAGCGGGTGAACAACGTCACATCAACACAAGTGTCTCCCGTGCAGCCGGCGGAGGAGAGGCTGCGGAAACGACTGCACGTTTCAACCGTGCGCACACAGGAGGCCGCAATTGTTCACGTGCAACAGGACAGTGCCTCTGCATGTTTCCCAAAAATATATAAATAAAAACACTGCTCAACACATGCTGTGCTGTTTCGCTTTCTAACTGTGGAATCGCTCTCCTCTCTTCCTCTCAAGACTGAGGTGGCAGGAGATATCATCATTTGGCCTTGTGGTTACACCGAAGTGCTACCCAGCATTCAACAGTTTCAGGGCTGCTGAGGGAGAAATAATAATACTGTCTCCAGCTGCAGTTTGTTCATTATTTTCCTCATGCATTATCGCTGATAATGAACGAATACATTGATAATTGCAAAATTTCTATTATAGCAAAAAGCAATAAATGTGGGAACGGAAAATAATCTCTCCTCCCACATTCAAACACATCAGATATGTCTGTTAAACTTGCACAAAGAAAAAATATTATGAACAAGCCAAGAAGAATTTAATCTATTTTCTGTCCGCTTACAATCGCTATAGGAGGTTCACTTTGTCCAACTTTAAAGTGTTTGTAAAACATTATTGTAGCAGCAGCAATGTTGTTAGTCGGGCCCTTCTTGTGGCAAACCTTTCATTTTAAATGATGACAGTGTGTCTTTATTTCATTGCAGTGGGACTGCCAGTACCAGGATCTATTAAACAGCTAATCTCACTATGTTTGCTTCATTGTAAATATTATAAATCCCAATATTTTCTGCTGAATAAATGTCATAATGAAATGAGAAATCATGTGAATATATACGGTCAAAATATGTAATAAGTCACAACTCCGCTCCCTGCATTTCTACACAATGCGTTGTGGAAATGTGTCCTGATGGCATTTTAACATCTGCTTGTTAAAAACTTGCTCACACTTAATGAGACAGGCCGGAATACAGGAGTGGATGAATAAAGTTAACGAAATGTATGTTTTTTTTCTTCATCTTCAGAAAATCGAGGAATCGACTGAATGACCCTGTAATGTACTTTAAATTTAGCAAATTAATGTTCTCCCACTGATTTATTTTCATTGTTTTCGCATGCCCACTTTACCTCTCATCTCCCAAAATGCACAAAGATTACTCCACTCAGAAATAAAATAGATATTTGTTTTGTAATTTCAACTGCTGTCCCAGCAGAATCTCAGCTCTTTAATAAAACATATTTTTTTCACACAATAGTTCAGTTTAATGCTGGTCATTTTAGTTTAATTCCAGGAGTTTTGTTTTTATTTCACGTGGCCTATTATTTCCTCAGCCAGTCATATTGTCTCTGCCCTGTTTTACGTGTACCGACTTTGAGATGTTAAGTAGCATAATGTAATCAAGTCATTGTGAAAATATGAAAACCGAGTTCACTTCAATAAAATCTGTTATTGTAACGAAAAGCAGCAGAAACAACATTTTTATTTCAGTTTTTAAAATGTATTGGATTATTTCACGTGTTCATGGTTACATTATATATATTTTCTCTGTATATATATTTTCATATGATTTGTGTTTATCATTAATATACATTAAAATAAAAATACTAAAGTGCATGTTTTTTTTCCATTAAATGTGCACATCTCCACATCACATGTTAATTTACCTCAGTCATGTCTTTGTAACATTTGATGAATGGGAAACATTAAATCGAGCCTCACCTCACAGTGTGCGCTGGGATCTCGGCCTCCCTGTGTGTGCTCAGGTCGGTAGTACCAGAAAAGACTCATCATCAGCTCTCCTGAGGACACACACACACACCCACACACACACACACACACACACACACACACACACACACACACACACACACACACACACACACACACAGGTAAACAATCTTGGCCATTTGTTCCTCCGCCCTTCCCCTGTATCTTTCCGTGATTCCGCCCCTTCCTCGTCTCCTTTACCTGTCTTGGGGTCTTCCCACAACGCCGATATCTTGGCGACATAGGGGAGGGTTTTCTTCCTGGGGCCCGATCGCAGCAGCACCGTGTCTCTGACATGTATGACTTCCCCGTCCCGCTCCACTCCCTCGTAACACTGCCGCGGGGCCGTCTCATCTTCTCCCTGAGACCGACATAAACGCATGCACAAACACACAGCGACAAGGACAGATATAATTCTCATTATAAAAAGACAAAAAGAGATCTGTCACACAATGCTGTGTGGTCAAAACACAATTACACCCCCCCCCCCCCACCCCCACCCACCCATGCTACAGTTTCGGTATTATCAGGTAGTGGGAAACAAGAAAAAGAAAACAAAATAGCCTCACTAGAGAGACAACCAGACGAGAAGTTCTCTAATCTCCTGCTCATCCTCTCTACTCGCAAATACCTACCGCAATAAAGACCTCCCTCTCCGTTGGCATCCCAACAGTCCTCCAGCCGTTGGTGGCCCGTCTGCGGCTGACTCTCTTTTGTTTGCCGCTGCTGAAGCTTGGCAGGGGCGACGGCTGTTTCTGGGGCAGCCGCGTGCGGCCCATGGACGGGGAGCCGGTGGCGGGCTCGTTACTCTGAGGGCACTCGGTGGCCAGCTTTAACCGGGCCTGGGGCTGGTCTCGCCCCGACAGAGGGGTCAGCAGGTGGGGCTGAGTCTGGGTGGAGGTGGGCACGCTGGAGAGAGGGCAGCTGGAGATGGGCAGGGAGGGGGGGACCAGGAGGGAGGGGCTGTGATCACCCTGAGGGGAGGAGTAGCCCTCTGGAAAAAATAAAAACACTTAAATCACACAGCAAGAAAACAGCAGAGATGATGCACCTAAAGTTAGACTACGTCACGCTGCAGTTTGCATCCAAATCAAACTGTCATTACTTCTCCAAAGGTTACATAAAATTAGCTAATTGCATGGCTCCTGTGTAAATCGGCTTAAAAACAGCATGCTTCTTCTATGTTATTCATCAGTGCAGCTGATATATATATATATATATATATATATATATATATATATATATATATATATATATATAGAGAGAGAGAGAGAGAGAGAGCACAATTGTTATGCAAAACATTACATATGAGCCAAGAGCTCCTTATCAAGGAATATCTAAGTCACAGCCTCAAGCTTTGTACGATATCAAAGCTCATACCAACAAAAGAAAACAGAAATCTTCACACTTGATGGGCAACACAACTGGCCGGAGGCCAACAACAAAGGGCTCTTTAGTTATTTAAGTCGTATCTCTAGGATAAGGGTTTCTTTAAGTAATAACAGCTTCACAAAGAGGATTACAGAAGTGACATAATAGTGAGTGGGGGGCGAACATTCAACCTGCTCCAGATCTTGTTAAAGACGCTAAACGTGGTTGTTTCGCAATTGTGATGCTTGTTTAACGCGCTTCCTTTGCTTACTTAATCGCCATTCTCCACTCACCTGTTTTGATGCCGTGTGTGCATCCAGCGCATCGAGTACTGAAGGAGCAACCCCTGCTGGTGACAGGAGGCATGGCTCTGTAGGCATAGCCACTGATCCCGCAGGCGTCACCGTAACAGGGCGAGGCCACCGAGTTGCAGTAGGCAGGGTGGGGCAGGCCCGAGCCGTGGGACATCCGCGGCGGCCCCAGCAGCTTGGAGCCGGACGTCCGATTGGGGCATAAACCGGAGGGGGCAAAGTTCAGCGGTCGCGAGGCCATGCTCGCCGACGTCGTTCTAGTGTGTGTCGGGTGGGCGATGTGGACGTAGTAGCTGGAGAAGCAGTGGTCGGCGGTGCAGAGGCAGGGATGGGGGCTGAGGGTGAGGGCCGCGTGCGGGTGGGAATGCGGCAGGGCCGGCGAGGTCACGAGGCACTCGCGCTTCACAGGGGTCATGGCCGAGTTAAGCGGCGGCTCCTCCGATCCCCCATAGGGCTGCTGGCCCAGAAAGAAGGCCAAGCGGTGGCAGTATTCCACCGAGCCCTCTGGCGGGCAGCAGTAGTACGGGCTCAGTTCCGTCTCCAGCTGCTCTTCCTTCACCTGCTTCAAGGGGTACGCGAGCATGCTGCGGGACTGGTAGCCTGGTTTGGTCAGTCGGCGGGTGCAGCTGCCGGTGTCCCACTCCACTTTGGGCTCAAAGTCTGCCTTCTTCTTGCAGGCCGTGCAGCCGCTGTGCAGGGGAGCCACCTTCCTCCCCTTCCGCTTTTGTGAGCGCCCCTTGTGTTTGACCCCAGAGTGCCGCTTCGGGGTCGAGGCCGCGGCGGGGGCCTTGTAGTCTGATGTGATAGTTGCCGTGGGTGCATTCTTTACTCGCTGTTTAGTGGTGGCAGAGGAACTGGTCAACTTCAGCAGGGCTGCGGCGTTGAGTCCAGCCAACCTTCTCGGGGCGGGGGCATCCAGACTCTCCTGACTCATCTCCGCTCGGTTGACTTTGGCCTTCTTGACCTGCTTGGAGCTTTGGCACCGTTTACTGTTTCCCCGTGTGGCCTTCGGACCTCCGGGGACGCCGCTTCTGGCCGGTTTCGATACCAGGGACGTCGCTCCGTTGGTGGGTTCTTCCTGTCTCCTGGCCAGCTTAGCTGCCGACTGAGCGTCAGTACCTCTTTCGAGCAGCAGACAATTCACCGCCTCGGCATTGAGAGAGGCCAGCCTGCGCTTCCGAGGTTGCGGGACATGAATACACCCGCCACGACTCGGGCTGTTTGACTTTGATTTGGTTTTTGGTCGAGACTTTGCCTCTTTTCTTTCGATGCTTTTCAACTTTGGGGGTTTGGGTTTGAGAGACGCCTCCCTTCGCACCCTTTCTCCAGAACTCTCTTTCTCTCGGATGCTCTCCTCCAATCGGGTGAGGAGGACGTGACAGCTGAGCCCCTCCCCATCTGAACCCACAGCCCGCCCACGCAACGGATACGACTTCCTGTCCCGTTTCTTGTCCCGCCTCCGGTCCAGTTTTCTGTTCTGATCCGATTTTTCTGTCCTCCCTTTTTTGTCCCTCGCCCTCTTGGCCGTGACTTTCTTTTGCTTGATGACCTCGCTGATCTTCTTCGTCCTCCCGAATCGAAGCGAGCGCTCGGTCCAGGCGTCGCCCATGGCGCCACCATGTGGCCAAAGAGGGCAGCTGTCCCACCACTCGCCGGCCCCGGCGCTCGGCCTGGGGGAACCCTTCTGCTTTGCGTGAGTCATCACATGCTTCTCCACGGGGCCTAGAGATAAGAGACCGACAAGGAGTCAAAACCTATGCTTGTCCCAGTTTCATTGTGCGCTTACAATGTTCACAACGCAGTTACTGACAAACAAAGCGTTTAATTAGATCCATAGAGAACTGGCTCAGCCCTAAACATCTCATAACATCTTTTGTTCCTTATAATCACACAGACAACATTTGAAATCAGCAGCACCACAGTTCTGGACATTTCCAGACCAGATTGATGGTCAGGGCCGACATTAAGGAAGTGGTGAAAGGTGTATTATGGACCAAGTAGTGAACTTTTTTACATTACAATAAACGAGACAAAGCTGGAGGTGCTTTTGTGGTGTGGAAAGTTCTGAGGCATGAAGAAAATGAAAGCAAGCAAGAGCCAAGGAGACAGGAGAAAAACAAAGATATCGACCATCTTGCATACGCCTTCAGGTTAAAGATACAAACACAACAACCACATCTGATGCAAACAAAGAAGTTTAATGATGAGTAAATTCAGCCGAATGTGAATTGAATTGATCTGATCGTACGGCGAGCGCCCAGCTGTTTATAACGTGTGTGGGTGTGTGTGTTTTATGTAGCTTAAGAGGAAACTGATGCACTCTGTCATTCATTCACCGCCTTATCACCTTGTGTGCACACAGCATGCAAATAACAGCATGTTAGAGCGAATTGTTTAGGCTGAAGGGAAAATGTCAAAAGGGCCTTACCACCAAAGGGAAATAAGAGAAATAAACAAGCCAGCTAAATGCGCAGTCCATTTAACCCAGCTGTGGTTACTGTTGAAAATCAATGTCTAAATGTTGATCTCATGGAGAGAAGGGGGATCGTGTGCATACATCTCACGAAACATACTGTGAATACTCCCCGAGCTCGTTGTGAAATCATTTAGCAATTAAACTCAATTGACAACAAACAATTAGCTTGGGAGTATTCATTAAAATAAAAAAACTCTCGTAGCTCATTGTGAAATCTAAACGTAAACAGCCAATGAATGACTCATCTGCATTTACCTGTTCTTTAAATAACGCCCATATACAGATCATTACTTTACTCTTTTTATACTAGGCCTGGGTCGTAAAGATTCATTGCCTGCCTAATAAGATGGGTAAACATGTAATGCTCTGCATTTACGAACATGCACACAGTCGAATTTGCACCACAAAGAAAACCTCCCCACAGGCAAACACAATTTTACATTTCTTCCGCCATTCAAATTTCCTTATTTCCAACTCATGAGAGCTTCTTGTTCTACCCCATTACTTCCCATAATTAGCTATGATTGCTTAATGAAATCCCCACTTAAAGAGGAACTACACACTAAATCATTATTTTCCTCGCTGAACACATTCTTGTTAGCATAAGTTTGAACGGGTGTTTTTTTACCCAACAAAATTGTGTATGAAAATTCTCAAAGCTAGCTTGTGTGTGTGGGTGTCTGTTGGGATTTGAAAGTTAGTTCTGTGACAAAATAGGCAAAACCTTTCTGGTTTCATACGGTATTGACTGTTCTAACATTTTCCTAAATAAGCTTTAGGAGAATGAAATAAAGTAAAAAAAAAAAAAAATTATATCACCCTGAAACTTCTCTGATTGATTACTGATGCAACATTACATTTCTATTCTATGTAATAAATGTAAATGGCGATGGTATTATCTTCTTATACTAATTCTGCTTTGTCTCAGAAATTACAGCAGCCGTTAAAGCTATGTTTTCGTTAAATTACATTGATTTTGAAGAATACGGTAAACATAGTGAATTAATATCACCATGAAACTTCCCCAATAGATGACTCAAATTAAGAAGAGTCTTTTTTGTATGAACAATTTCTGAAACGTTATGTTTAAATACACAAATGATGCATTATCTAATGGTAACATTTGGTGCATTTGGTAGAAATCAACACGCACCAATAGACAAAGTCGGAGAATAAACACCTACATGTGTCTTTAGGATGTTTTAGAAATCATAACATTGACCGGTGCATGAAACTAAAAAGTCTCGTCTTCCTTTCATACTAATGCCACAGCTCTCAGTCTGATCACAGTAAGCTGTGTAACTCCGCATGAAGCCGCGCTTCAACAATTGCAGGCTTCTGTTCAGACTAGCACGTCTGTAAGGGGGCTGATGCTCCGCGCAGATTCCTCTGTCGTGTAAACTCATTCAAGGCTGGAGATCTTTGGCCCAACCGACGACTCGTAAACAGTCGAAGCCCGACAAGATTTGCTCCAAACATGTTGGATTTCGTCCGACTGTGCTCATGCAGCGTGAAAAGCAGTCCAAGACCGAAACGTCAGGATTGATCCCGGGCCGTGGCCAATACGTGTGTAGCTCCAGGGTTCAACTTCCTGATCTACAACTCCCATTCAGAGTTTCCCCGACAAAAAAAACAAACAGGACTTGGGATTTCAAATTTTACGAAAAGGTTTGAATACCTTAACCCGATTTTCACCCGCACGATTGTGGTTAGGTTGTTTCCGTTGTGTTTGTTTTTGTCTGAGTTGCGTGGGTCCTTGCAGATGGGTTTTACCATTGAAGGCAGACTTTTCTTTCACAGAACAAGACTCACATGTCCCAGGAACGGGTGGACCAAAGAACAAGTTCATAGTTTGACTATTTATATTTTTTAATCATGTTTCATTGACGATTCCCTAATTTTTTCACCTGATTTTAAGCTTTTTTTTTAGGGTCCCCCCATGATACCTGTTTTGCGTTTTATGAGAAGTTCTATAGGGTAAAAGAAAAGAAAAGTACTTAAATTTGGCTTGTATTGTTATATTTTAATATTTTTTTATGAGAAGTATATTTGATCAGGTACATTATATTGGGTCAAATATACCCAACGTTAGTGGTGGTGTTACTATTTGTACCGTTAGTGTTCTAGGAATAAACCAAAAGAGAAAGCTATGTAACAATTTGGGAGCATGGTAATGAACGGCGGCGTCAGGTGGTGCATGTCCCTCCGTCTTCGTGTCGTCAGAGGACGGATAACTCTCGGCTGTGCTTCCCAAACAAGATGTAATCCGTTTCGCAGAGTGACCTCGCCTGCCGAGACTGAAGCTCAGATACTGGAGTGACATACTTGCACTCGGAATTCCAGAATGTGACCGACGAATGATTTAAAATTGCCTGAATAACCAAAGTTTGTATATGTTGATTTAACTCTCACATCTAACCAATAACCTCGACACCGGGCTTTTATCCAGATTGTTTTTTATGATAATTTTCCACCAAGAAAGAGAGAAGTGTAGGTGGGGGAACACTGGCGGGAATAACTTGCGCGATATCATCTTGTGTGGCAGCGTTCTGGCCGGCAATTTGCCTCTTCAAACACAGCGAGGCCATGTGATCCTCAGGAAGCAATCTCACATTTACAGGAAGATCAATGACCCCGCGCTCCGTCTCTAATTGGTCAGAAAACCGACCATCAGCTCCTTTCAGAGCATCAAACACCGGGCACACCAGGATACTTTTCTTTTCTTTCTTTTTTTTTTAATGATAAGACTTCCAAGATCTCCCAGGACTCTGGCGGAGATGTGTGTTAAACAGCGGCCTGAATGATCACACAGACTCCAGACACATAAACTGACTGATCTATAGACGCCATTCATCTTTGTGAAGCTGCAGTTATCAAGCAACCATCAAAACAAACTACAAATGCTTCAGTTCAGCACAAGTTGCACGCACTTGCTCCCAAATCAAAGAAATGGAATCCAACACGACAGAAACAGCACCTCGTGCCACAGAACCGAAAGTTAATTTTTTTAATTATAACAATATAAGATTGACACAACATAACGTCAAACATAGAGGTGAGTAGCACACAAAGGTTGAGTCATTTTAAGAATATTACATATATAGCGAAGTATATTTGTACGAAACGGCCACACATTCAACATATTAAACAAAGTGGATCCCAAATTATCAGTTTTAAATACATCAACTGATAGTTTTGCTTTACTTTGTCGCCTTTTTATGGTGATAAACACTTTTGTAGGTTTGGGTTAAACATTTGAATAATTATATGATATGTATTTGTATATTATGGTTTGTTATGAAAAGGGACAGTTCACCCCAAAATATAAAGAAACTGCAATAGCTCGTACCATAACAACAATACAGCGAAAATACAGCCGGTCTCCGTTTCTGTTGGTGCTGCAATATTTTCGCCGCAGAATGATTTAAATAAATGTATTACTGAAATGTGAAAAAGTTGAAACGTTTCCCAAACATTTCCCGACCAATACCTGACCTGACCCGCCAGATGGCTTGTTACACAGAACCATCTGAGAAGCCTTAATTGAAAACAGTTTGGAAGAAGGGCGGGTACTTTCTAAAAAAAAATACTTGGTAGGTGATTGGATAAACCGTCTGTCAATCAAACGCTTGCCCGAAGCGAGTCAGGAGAAGACCAAATAAAAATGTTCTGTCTCGAAAAAGCCTTCAGCGTCAGTTCTGATCAAAAGTGATGCTATTGCTGCATCTACGCTAATGTCCTCAGGAGATGCCATTTTTGTTTAGAACAAACAGTTGTCTCACACAAACCTAAACCACAAACACACACCTAAACCACGGCCACAGCTGCTGACAAGATGCTGACTGGTCTGGTCACATACACATAATAACGTGAAGCCTGATAAGATGGATTTTTTGTGTGATATGTGATCCTGCGTTTCTCGCATGAAGGTTAGCAAAAGCCTTCACTTTAGCAAAAGTCAAATATATACCCCCCCCTTTCTGCCCCTCCATCTCTACTACTTTTCACAGAGTCCCTAATTTGTGGATTTTTTTGGTGAAATACTGAATAACCCTTCAAGTCTCTAACCTTCTTAAAATAAGACAAATTTGAGAAGGAACTTGTACTTGGAATTGCTCACAAATCCCTCTAATTCCATTAATTATGATGTCAGAAGTACAGAATTGGCTGTCACAATGCATCTACGTTATCCAACCAATTAGGCACCACACCTTGCTCCATGTCACTTGGTTATTACGCTGGCTGTGCATGCTACAACCACGACCTACTCATCCGCCAATATCTACGCCTGTAATTAACAAACCTCGACCTTTTGGTTTAGTAAAAAACGTGTCCTGCTTTCAACTTTCTGGTGAAAACACACGTGAGAAATAAAAACAAACCAGCTGGGTAACGTGGGATTGAGAGGGCTCTTATTTTCTCCTGTCACAGCTGGTGGCGAGCAGCTACGAAGCGCTGGCATGTCGAGGTCCATCAAGAAGAGATAAAAGCACTGTGAGAATTTCAAACATTAGGTCATTGTCAGATTTTTTCCATTTTTGCTGTTATTTGTTTTCTTCTCAGCCTTGAACACCATCCGCTGAGATGTCGAGGAAGGTTTGCATACATGCACACTTTAAAGCATTTTATATATATATATATATATATATATATATATATATATATATATATATATATATATATATATAGAGAGAGAGAGAGAGAGAGAGAGAGAGAGAGAGAGAGAGAGAGTGCGAGAGAGAGAGAGAGAGAGAGAGAGAGATTCACAGTGTCTGAGAAACCCAGTAGGATGGGATACAGTACTGCTTGACGTAGCTTGCCCATCTGAAGTAGCCAGTCAGGCTCTAAATATGGGCTGGATAGAGGAAGGGGGGGGGGGGGGGGGGGGGGTGCTACCCGAATACACACACTCACACACACCAAGAAAATAAAGGGCAGTCACCCCTCTTGATCACATTTTCTAACCGGATTCCTTATTACCGACACGGTGGCTGCTCTGATCCCGGTCCTAGTTGAGCGCATGCAGGGAGGATATGGCACGTAGAGCACGTAGAGCCCCCCCCCCCCCCCCCCCCCCCCCCCGTGTATCGCTTCTGGTGCACGAAGCAGGAGGAAAAAAAGAGTCTTTTCTGCGCGCCTTCTCTGGACGGCTGGGCAGTCGGAGCAACTTCAATCATTCAGGGGCGAAATAGCAAAAAACGATCGAGCTGGTAACTTACGGCTCGCCGACGCGCGCGTCCTCCTGCCAACAGCCGGGAACCGTCGAACAAATCTGCGGGCGAAGCGAGAGAGGAGGTGTTGGTGGTGTTGGTGGTGTTGGTGGTGGTGGTGGGAGGGGGTGGAGATGGGGTGGGGTGGGGTGGGGGGGAAGCCGCCGGACTGGTGCGATGGCAGAGCTCCGTAAACTGGGAGAGCTGGGGAGGAGTGGAGAGAGGACGGTCGGTGGCGCTGTGCGCGCGTGTACGTGTGTGTGTGTGTCTGCGTGTGTGTGAGAGAGAGAGCTCTTCCTGGTTGGGCTTCTATACCCGATTTTGTTTTTGCAGAAAACTTAGTCTGAACCGGCTTCGGACCGGTCTCGTGCTCCGATGACAGAACATCTGTTTACTGTGAATGAGGCGATAAGTGACGATACGTGTTGAACTTGCTTCCGACATTAACACGCGGCGCGACATCAGGCCGATGGATGTTACTCCCCTTCCTCTCCTCCCCTCCCCTCCAGACTGCCTCACCCTGTCATTTCGTCGTGACCATGCCATGATCAGTAAACCACCAGACTGTTCAAACACGTCTGGAGAAATTCCAAATGAAGGAGAATGGCATTTAAAGACGTTATCAAGTGTCCCATGTGGTGCGTGGGAGATATGGCTTTTTAAATGCTTCCCATTTAACAAAAGTTCCAATGAGTTATGGGACGCACAATCACCGTGAAGCTGCTCTTTATGCACATCAAGGTGTTAAGAAATCAATTCATCTAATGTGCTTTAAAAATGGTTAAAAATAACTATCACAATCAAATAAAGGTTGTATTTAACTCTCTAGCTGCGGGATTGGAACCAAGTAGCGATGGACGATCGGACTTTTTCAGTCCTGATACCAAGTACCGATGTGTTACAAGTGTTTGATTATTTATCTGTATGTCTATGCTGAAGAGACTGGGATCCTTCCTTTCATGTTGTGAGAAAACATCAGGCTTTAAACACCGCTTTCTTAACTTCGTCAAAATAAATGGAACAACTAAATACAGATGAAATTACTGAATTGTAATTGGTTATTAAAATACAATACACCTCCAGTTATTTGAGTCGGTATCGGGCCAATGTTCAATATCGATGCTCCCAAGAAGAAACAACTAGACTGCACATCAAGGACAACCACCAAAACGACCACACGAGAGGGGCTCGTGTTCCTCTGCATGGCCCAACAGTCCTGTGAAATCCAAGCTAACTCCACTGTGTATTGTAGAGGTGTGTCGTCCAACTAGAATACACATACTGACCATGCCATAGGAAGTATTTAGACTCTCATGAACACAAGTAGTAATGCCACACCATGAAAATACTGGACACAAAAGGTAGTATTGTAGGTATGGCGCATTTCATTAAGCAGTGAGTTGTGTTGTAGCTGGTGGAATTGGAGCTAATTCTTCATCTGTTACATAGCTTCATCATAACGATCATATATATTATATATTAAATAATAGGGCCGCAGTGTGTCCCCTCCATCACCATCTCTTAAGTCTCTCAAGTTCTGTAATTATATGGATTTGACCAGCGTTGCAGTACTTCGTTTCTCGGTCGACCTCTTTCACTAGCTCTCATCTCGATATCAGACAAAACTAAATTGCCTTTTCATCATCTAAATGAATTTGTTTGCTCATAGAAAACAAAGGAAAATTACCTCTGCAATGCCCTTTAATTATTAACAAGACATATATCATGGCACACTTGTACCCACATATGGCAATTAAAGAAGTGAAAGAAGAAGAGTTTTCTGTGGGTGTTTTTGTGGGTACGTGGATCCTTCAGATTCATTTTGAGTTTGCGTGTTATGCATTTTATCTGTAGCATGTCCTTCAGTGTGGGACTCCTATTTGTTTTGGTCTTGACTCGCCCTGCCTTGGTCTTAACCCCTCAAAGCCTTGGCCTTGATCAGGTCTTGACCTCTCAAAGTCTTGGTCTTGTCTCGGTCTTGAAACACTCTGGTCCTGGCCGAGACTTGGTCTTGGTTAAGCGGATCTAGAACACCGGATTTGACTTATTCGCTTTCCTATCCAGTTATAGTCATTGTCAATTTTAAAGTCGGAATGATGTTTCAAAGCCTTTCTTCCACACTCGTAATGAAATGTCAGCAGCAATAATCGGAATAATTTTCGTCGCATTAGTCATGTTTAATTGTATTCAGTTTAATCTACCTAGAAACTGCCCACATTGTGTACATTTGTAATTGTAGAATATAAACTCGCTCCCCACAGTGAATACCATGACCTCAGTGTCCTCAATTAAAGCTGTGACCCTCCAAAGAATTCATACATGTTCTAATCTACATCGTAACTATAGCTGTCAAATAAATGTAGTAAAGTAAAAAAGTACAATATTTCACTCTTGAGAGTACAACCCTGTCTCTTAAAAATTACACTCCCCAAGAACTAATACGCATTACCAATTACGTTTGATCAGAAACATATCTCCTCCCTGATTATGTTTGTGTTTGATGTATTACAAATACGTTGATTATACACATATAGGTTGATTAAACAGGTATGTTGATTATACACGTATTTTTGTTTGATTGTTTTTATGTTTGTGTTTGACGTATTACAAATACGTTTATAATTGTGTGTTTGTGTTATTGTTTTCTTGCTTTATTCAAGCATATTTTAAGTTTTAAACTCTGCGGAGAAGAAAAAAAAGAGGGACGGGGTGAGTCCGGGAGTCGGCCGCACAGGAAGCCGAAGACCGTTTGCCCGTCGTTGTTAGGCCGGTAACGGGCCGGTATTCAGACCGCTTGCACCGGGGCTTGGTCTACAGACCACTCGGTAACAGCCTCCTTCGCGCCGGCTCCGGTCTTCTCTGAGTCGGGTTGTTTGTGAATGCAGCCCAAAGTGTGTGATGAACTCCATCTAGTGCAGTAAACCACTGCGATCATCAGCAGACACTCGGATCTCTGAGGTCACATCAGCTGGAGAATCTGACGTGAAAAATATTCAAACGGGCGGAAGGAGTCACGGAACACAACATCCGGTTTTCAAAATACTAACTGATATGAATGTGTTCAGAACATTTCTGACCGCATGTGTATAATGTGTATAATCAACATACGTTTAATCAACGTATACGTGTATAATCAACGTATTTGTAATACGTCAAACACAACATAATCAGGGAGGAGATACGTTTCTGATCAAACGTAATTGGGAATGCGTATTAGTTCTGGGGGAACGTAATTTTTAGGAGACAGGGTTGGAGAGTAATAAGAAAATGAAGGTGCCAACTAGAACCATATAGGGTTTTTCGGCTTGTCCTCATTGAAGAAGCCTATTTGGTTCCTGGAGAGTTTTTAAACCAAAACATAAGTTCTACAGAGAACCCTTCTAAGATGTCATCTCTTCCACCCATAACCCCCTCTGGTGGTTCTATCCAGAACTTTTGCTCCCTCTCAGGGTGCTCACAAGAATCTGCCCTCGGTGTTATACCTCAAACCTGTATATAGTCCAAGCTCTTCATCGAGAGTCCAGCAAGAACCTCTTTATCTTCCAGGGTTTGACCTGGAACCCAAAAGGCCACATGGGGGCGTTCTGTTTTCACACCCTTGCTTTGAACAATCCTTGTGGAACTTCTTTCCAAAAGGATTCTTTGGATGAAAAGGATTCTTATGGAACCCTTGGTCTTAAATAACCATTGGAAACCCCTTTCTTAAAAAAAAAAAGGTTATTCAGAAGCAAAAGGGTTCTATGTAGAACCTAAATTACTGTATTCAGGAAGAACCTGATTGGAACACTCCTTCTACTTCTACTGTCTATCGAGTACAAAGTGGCAGAAAATGCCAGTCAAGTAAAGAATAAGTACCTGAAATGTACATCAGTAGAGTACTTCCACCACTCCATACTGAGCCTCCTTGGATATATTCAGGTTTGTGAAAATGTAATCCATTACATTAAATACTACCTGTATCTCAGAGCTGTTCCTCAGCAGACAGAACGAGGCCTGGTGTTGTAGAGCACAGTAGTTATTTTAATAAAAAGGTGTGGCAACTATAAGCGTGTCTTCCTTTGAGCAACATGAGGCAGTGGTTGCGTGGTTTCCCTGCACCTGCGCCAATAGGTGTTTCTCTTAGAGCGGACAGGTTCTGGGTGTTGCTTGTGACTCAATGCCACAATCGCCATAATGTCCATAAACAGCACGGCCTCCTCCTCGCTGCATGTCGCAACACTCGTTGCTGCACCTTTAGTAGAAAACTCTTACTGCAGCCTTCACTCCAACTCCTGCCTGTCATCACCGTTTGGCAATAATCTGATAAATCACTGACTACATGTAAATTAGAAGAAATAAAAACTAGCATTTGAAACTCCTCAGTTACCCACTTTTGTATCTTGTCTGTCATTATAGCCATAAAACATGGCATCCCAGAACTGGCATCTGAAAATAGCAGAGTGATGTTTACCCTTTAAACACTTCATGCACACCACCACCTAAAACCCCACAATATTAGGTTCATAGGTTTTAATTGCAGCCGACACGTAAAGAGCATTTTTTTCTTGCTCTAGAAAAGTTTAAAAGCCTTTTTTTTTGTCAGATGAAGAATCATAACCTGACATTATTAATGAAAGCAGACACTTTGGTACCTACAGTACTCAAATCCCTTTTTAATAGCAGGAAATGGTGACGAAAGGGGCGAATTACATGGTTGAAGACACTGTTATTACATCAATTCAAACTCTCCAAAAAGGGCCGGTAACAAGTGGAGCCTTTTTGTGATGTGGAGAAAGAAACTCAAGTGATTGGTATTGATTATTTGGCTTTACACAAGGTGCCAAATTGATCCAATCAGTTGTACTGTTACATTAAGAACAAATCACTTGTTTGTCTTAGAAAGCGAGGAGGTGATGTAGATTTGATTTGAGAACAAATCTTCACAAACTGTAACTAAGTTTTTTTCCAATCCTAAAATCTGTCTTATGAGTAAGAAACTAACTGAACATTAAATAGAAACTTCCTCCAGGGGCTGATGGAGACCAAGACAGATCTAAAATGGGAATCATTATTGGACACTTATCAGGTGGCCAGACTGAATGCAAATATATTCATGCCTTCACGTCATATCGTTCAGACCACAAGTAACCAAGTCTGAACATCCGTTCATTAAGTCGGGAATTTATGAAAGCAACGTCATCTACCACTCGGGGAAAAACTTCACAAGAATGTCAAACAGTGGCAAAAAAGCTGCAAAACCTTCATCGGCGGCGTAGTTAAATCCAAATAAACACATCTAATTTGCTAACATGTTAGAACGTTATGAGGCGATAAAATGTTGTGTCCTCAGCTTGTTCAGCTTTCTACAAGTGGACCGAAAAAAATCCATTATGTACTGTAGTCGTCAGTGTATTACAGGAAATATTAAATTTAGTCAAAAAGAAGAGATAAAAAAAAAGTACAGTTGACCCTTCAATAAACCCCGCCGCTACTCCGTCACGCTGTAAGAGCTTCGTTACCAAGGAGCCCACACTGTCACTAACTGAAGGAATATTATCTAATTCTTGGAAAAAACAATATAGAAACAGTATATCTTCTTACAACCTCTACGAGTAACTGTCACACCGCGGTGAGGGCTGTCTTGTCTTGGGTTTTTGTCTCGTAACTTCCTGTTTTATTTTGAAGCCTGACTCTCCTCTCGTTTCAGGTCACTTGCCCTTCCTCATGTGTCACTGGTCTGATTGTCTCCCCTGATCCCTGAGTGGTTCCACCTGTTCCCCATTACCCTCATGTGCTTATAGTCTGCGTCTTCCCTCTGTCCTGTGCCAAAGTGTTTGTCCTTGTCGATGCACTAAAGCCCGTGTCCACAGCCAGAGATAGAATTTTGCCCAAGAGTTTTGTTCGTGAGTAGTTTTGTTCTGTTTTTTTCCCCCTCCTTCGGGAGCGCTTTATGTTAGATGGATTATTAAGAAAGTTGTTTGGAACAAAGGACACAATAAAGTGCGCCAGTACGACTATCTCCTGCATCTGGGTCCTCCTTTTAAACCAGGCCTGACAGTAACAAGTATCACTATTAAGCAACTTTTAACAAAACCAGCCTGAAATGAGAAAACTCTGAAACAATTGTGTCTACGGAGCTCAGCCGGGCGCCATCATTGGCCAGCTTTGCGAAGGGTCAATTGTATAGAAGTCTATGAGAAAAGGACCCTACTTTGATACCTCATTTGATTTATTACCTCAATAAATATTGTAAACATGAGTTTATGGGCTCAGTAGCTGCATGAACCCTTATGACACAATACAATTCTGTACATTTTACTCTGATGACTTCACTGAATGGAACCAGCAGGGTTGCATAGTAGACAGTAGCTGCTGCTAGCCAGCCTCAGGCAGACCAAATGGTCATCAGTCATGGTGGAACGGTGTTTGGCCTTAATATTTTTCATGTGGGAAAAGGCTGACTCCAGGGCTGCAACTAACGATTATTTTCATAATCGAAAATAATGACTCTAAATGTTGGAATTGAAACTTCAAATGTATTTGAGTAACAAGATCTGAACATCATAAATAAATTAAATAGTAAGACAAATTAAAGTGCAAATGTGCTTTAAAAGTAAAGAAAAAGTACAAATAAAGCTTTAAAAGTAACTCAAAATAGCAATCAAGCCTCTGAAAGTGCAAAATTACTAAAGAATTACTGGGCTGCAAGTGACAAAGTCCAAAAGTTTAAAAAAATAGTCCATCTTACCCGACAATTAAAGTGCAAGGGTTTAAAAGTTAATCAGAATGACTTATTGCAGTCCCACGTCTTGCTGCTCCCTCTCAGGGGAACACACAATTTACACACGTTTTAAATTGTAATGCAGAAACGTAAACATATTGACATGCTCTTAATTGGTTGTATTCTGCATGTTTAACAACATGGAGAAACTCCTTTATCTCCGGACAGAGCTCTATAAGCCATCTCACATCAGTGTGCAGCAAGAAGTCAGAGTGGCCGCGGTCCTTCTCCAGATGCGCACGCAACAGTCGTCTTTGAAGAGCTCTCGCTCGAATAGACTATCTGCGTTGCCACATCCGTGATCTCTTTCATGTTAGCATTGTAGCGCATAATGCTTGTTGGTGTATTATGCAGTGGTAATTAAGGAAGTCAGGGAAAACATCGTCCTCCGTGCACTTAACAATAAATCTATTCAAGCGGCCGACCATTGCAGGCGCAGCATCCGTGGTGATTGACATTAATCTTCACACTGGGAGCTGGGTTTTGTTGATAAAGTTATTATTATTTTATTTTTTTAAATGGCATGTGATCTACCTGCACTACCTCCGCGATCGACCGGTAGATCGCGATCGACGTATTGGGCACCCCTGATCTAGAGTAAAATAGACAATAAAGCAGGCTTTAGGACGGGGCTACCTTGTGAGTGACATGTCGCTACAAGTTCAAGAAAGTTAATAGTAAAATTTTCGTCGCCTCGAAAATGACTTATTCGGTTTAGCTGTACTTTGATCCACCCGTGTCATTTCTGGTTACAAAAAGTCAAGCTGGTGACGGCCAAAATGCAGAACTGAAGCTTCAAAAGCGTAGTCCACAAAGCGAGAGCTGTGGAAAAGCTGTAATCAGGTGTTAAGCCTTAAGCCTAGTTTATGGTTCTCCGTCAGGTCGACGGCGTACCTACGCCGTAGCCTGACGCGCACCTCCAAAAAAACCTCACTACGCGTCGCGTTGATGCGGACCGCAAGCGCTGTGATTGGTCCGCTCAGAGCGTAATTTCCAGCAGTTGCTTTTTCCCAGCCTCGACCGGTTTAGTGGTCGTACAGACCACCTCCGCAAACGTCTTCTGTCGCCTGCGCTTCAACATTTGCCCTCCCCACCCTCCCCCCAGTGACTGGGCCAGGACAATCAGTAACCAGTAGACATCTAGAAGGCAGAGGTACAGCATGTCTGTTCACTAAATAAATGATTGCACTGATGGAGGTACTGGAGAAGTTTATTTGGATGCATTTTCTTTTCTAAATATTAAAAACTGTGACTCCTTTGTTGTCCTTTGAAGAAGCAACAGCCACCTTTTAAGTCCACAAGGGTTGGATGTTTCACATGCAAAAGAATAGATTTAGCAAGGAGAATTGCTTTTAAGTTAAAGATTGAATTCCCTCATTCAATGATTCACAGTCAAGAGACGCTAACGGACACAAACTGAGCTTCAAATTGTACTCCAAGGAGTACAATTTGAAAAAGAAGAAAAATCTGTTTACTGAAGATTTTATTTGGTGTTGTATAAGATTTAGGATAATTTGCTGTTTTATATTATGTTCACAGCCTAAAGACATTTTTTTTAAACAGTGTACTATAATGGACGTCAATTTGATAATTCATCGTCTTTCAATGGAATCATATCGTGATATGACACACATAGCGGTCTAAATTGATATTAATAAATACATATTAACTCAACATTTTCAGACAATCTGATTAATTTTGCACAAAAAGTATTTAATTAAATGAGAAAATGTATTTATTGAATTAACAGAAACCGGTCTCATCCCGCATTCTTAGCTACCAACAAAAATGAATGCACTATAATTCGTAGAAATCCCACAAAACCCTTTTGTACGTAATGTAATCTTGAAGGAGGAAGTAAAAAGACTGAAAGCCACCACGGGGCGGGCGGGAGGGGAAATGGATGGGTCCAACAACCAGCGATCTTTCAACCACAAGAATGCATGTAACGAGCAGAAATTGACACGTGTTGCTGACTCGCCTAAGAAAATCATATGAACAAACAGCCGAGAGTAAAAAAAAGCACAAGATGACTTCTATGTTTTATGATGGGTACTGATTATTCGTCCTATTATGTTAGATTCATATTGACGGTTCAATAAACTTTCTCTCACTGAGAATGTCGAGTTGAAAAAGTGTGCGAAGTATGTTTGTTATTCAGGTTTCTTCCAGAGATGAGCAAAGATGGATCTCTGAAAGTGACACAGAGGCGGTCCAACCTCCACGCTGTTCATCTGCTGCCCCAAAGCACTTCACACACACACACTTGTTCAGTATAACCAACGTTCTTCATTCAGGTGTCCTACATCTCATCGCCGGCTTCAAGCTGAGACCAGACATGAAAGCATCACAGTTAATGTGAACAAGCAGCGTGGCAGGGCATTGAAAATGTATTTAATAATCTGGGCAGAGCTCCTACTTATAGGGCCACCATGGGTTAATTATTTAAAAAAATCAAACATATATCACCGTGACAGGACTGTGCCACGCGTGTTAAGATGTTCATGTTATTCACAAGGTCAGCTCTGGCTAGATATTCTTAGAGCAAAGTGTTAAGGCATTGATGTGGTAGAAAACAATGCAGTGGATGGGATTTATTTCAAAAGAAACCATGTCTAGGAACCGGGTTCCTTCAGGACAATGACAGTTAAGGAACATAAACAAGCAGTGATCCAATGAAACCAAGCAACCGTGACGCTAATCTTGCTTCTCATCGCAAGGTGCACCTAGACGCGGCAGCTCAAACACACGTGGATGCACACATAATTAGATTTGGTGTTACACTCAAATTAAATTAAATGTGCAGTCAGTGACACAGATCATAAGACATGAATGGTGCAATAGATTCAGAGGATTCCATTTTAGCAGCAAACAACTATTTGCCATGTGGAAAGACATAGTGGAGTAACGTCTACCAGAGCAGAGAATGAAGGCACTCTGCCTCTATTAACATAGATGGGCCGTACTCAAAGTGCATTTAAGTGCATGTGAGCGTGCACTCGTACGGCGGTGACAACCGATAACGCCGTCCCGACCAACCCGTGAAATTGCGGAGGCGTAGTACCCCCCTTACGGTTCGTTCCCCCTCATGTAGGGACCGTTAGCTCTGTCAGCACTTTAGCCATAGTTTGCACCGTTAGCGCTGGTCGCATCGTTAGCTATGAGTCGCTGGTTGCCATGTTGAGAGCCGTTGAGAGGCAATCAAAAATGTTCCCAATCCCGTATGTCGCACCTTTAAATGAAGTTGTGTTGCACTTGTTGGCATTACAGGACAATAGAAAAAGTCAAGTTACTTCGAGCAAAAGATTAGTCAAGGTGTACAGTAGCCAGATCGATTTCATCGTATAGTCGTTCAATAGGAGTGTGTTGCCTTTTCGGCATTTTCTATTTTTATTTTTGTTTAATTAATGGGATTTATTTCAAGACAGTTATTGGTAACATGATTTTCCTATTCATGGCATGTTATGACATCACTTCCGGTTAATTCACATCCGGGGTGGGACTTCCGGTTTAGTCACGTCCGGTACTATTATTGTCTTTGTTTGCAGTTTTCACCAGCATGATTGAAGGAAAAGAGTTACAGTAAATGGGTGAAACTTATTACGACTCCGTCTTCATTGACTGTGGTTTAACTCGGTGTTTAGTCCAGAGTTCCAACACCCTGCACGAGAACACTACAAGGAGGCTCAATTCAGCACTGACGTTTTGTTCAAAATCAACTCAACAATCCAACGCATGATCACACCTAGTTACAAGGTGGAAGAATTACTCGAAATCTTTACTTAAAGTGGCGATCCTTAAGAGTTCAGTTCTGTTTATGATTTCTACTTGAAACAACAAAATAGTGCATTTTTTGTTGATGCATTCCCTTCAAGTTTTTTGAATTATGTGCAAAGTTACATTATTTGTGTATACACAATGGAGGAAAACTGTAATAGAGCATTTTTATCCTGGGACTGTCATCACAGATGCGTAGTTTGTGGGCTTTTATCAGTGGGCTAAAGATTCAATCAGCTCTGTGATACGTCCTGCAGTGAAAGATTGCAATTTAACAGACATTTATTAAACTGTAGCTCTTTTAGATTAAGTAAAAGTAGCAATACAGCAATGTAACAATATCCTATTACAAGTTAAAGTATTGCATTGAAATGTGTACTTAAAAGCACATGTATTGACAGCTTACAAAGTATGAAAATGCAACATCTTATTTTGAAAACTAACCTTTAACTACAGCTGTCAGGTAAATGTAGTGGAGTAGAATTATAAAGTAGCATAAAATAAAAAATACAAGTACCTCAGACTTATGTGCAGTACTTGAGTACTCCACCACTGCCTCAGATGTGAGCAGCTTGTAGATTTTTTTTCTGTTGAACATTGCAGAAAAGCCAAATTAAGGCCAAAGTGTTGTAAATGATTTGCACGACTGAGTGATGACACAAAGTAACAGAATACAAGAAAGGAAAACAAGCACATCCCATTTAAATATCCGAAATACACCACTAATTCAAAAGCTCCTCTAAAGGCCTGTATCTCAGCGATGATTTAAGCATTTAAATTTGGATGTTAGCCGAGATCCATTGATAATTCACAGTGGATTGCCTTCACAGTAACGGCTTAGTTATTAGTCCTGTATGGCTATTTAATGGCGGGTCTAGGTGGGAGTCATTTGAAGACTTCTATATTAACTTTTATGACATTTATTATGTCTTAGTGAGGTGGGGTGCGGTGTGTCCGATCAAAGAGAACATGTGGTAAAGAGGTACTGCGCGGTGATGTATAAGTCGGCTGAAGAAACTCCAAAAAGATTAATGTTCAACTACAATAAACTAGTGTGTCAAAGAGTCTCCTGGCAGATCAGTTTGTCTTCATTTACACCGCCGGGCGGTTGCATGGCGGCACTGAAAAAGGACACTTGGCAGAAAAAGAGTCATTTATGTGTGAACAACAGATACTTATTAAAAAAGCTGGCAGTCGGTTCATAGTGATTATTAAAACATTAGAAAGAACATAAATGAGTTAAACTTCTCTTTAAACTGCACTCTGACATTCGGCTAAGATTTTATTTAGTTTTGTGAATGATCCACCTCAGTGGAAAGCAACTAAGTGCAAATACTCTACTTCAGTACAATTATGAGGTACATGTATTCAATATTAAAAGGTATATGTTCAACTGCCGTGTTAGAATTGTGATTTCACCCAACTTTCACTGATTCATTCAAAGCCGTCTCATGAGTTTTGAAAATAAAAAGTTAAGTAAATTTCACTGAACTTGAGAAAACAAGTTCGATAAAGATATTGAGTTGAATCAGTCACATGACAAACGCTCTAGTTCCATTGTCTTAGTCTTGTTGGAGTACCTTTGTCCCAGAGTTAGTACAAAAGCAACTGATTATCAACTTCATTTCACATTAAGAAAGCCAGTCCCAACATCCAAAAACGGAACGTTTCTGCTTTTCTTAGTTCCTGCCTCACTAATCTACTTACGACCCCTCAGATTTGTCTTGTGACTCTTTGGAAGGGCCTGAACCACAGGTTGGAAAACAGTACACGACCAAACTACAAGTAAAGTCGTAAAAGCTCCACCTCAAGCAGCAGATACCGATATCAGGCCGATACGGACTCAAACATCCATGACAACGTGGCCGATCTATTCTATTCAGTTCTATGTTAATATACCGATACATTATTTACTGGGAATTTAAGTTTTGACCAATTTGTTGCAAGAAAGGTTTACACTTGAATTGTAATTTCCGCATTAATAAACATATTACAATGATTATGGTGATATTTTTTTAAGGAGATCTGCACCAGAGAAAGATGTTTTCTTAATGTGAAATAAGATTTCAGCGGCACATTTCACCTCCTGCAATTTGAAGGCCGTATTGCAACTTTGGATACAATTAATTGTGCAGTCCCATTATATTATACGTATATAGCATGTTACATTGTCACAATTGTACTTTTACTTAAGTTGAAAAGATCTGAACACTTCTTCCACTGCTAATCAAATATTTAAAATCAAATATTTAAAACATGGGTTTGTGGTGCACTATCCTAATATTAAAAGTGCATGAATTACAAAAAGGGGCCGTGCAGCTATTGTAGGATTGAATCTAGATCAAATAACAATTAAATGCACAGGATTTGCATTTCATTCCAGATTCCACTCAATATCTGCACAAACAGGAAACTGTAAACACACAGGCAGTGTATCTTCATACATCAGTATAGGCACATACTGATTGACAGGCATCTAAATATTTATACTACTGATTTCACATGAAAGTGTTTGGACGTTTCATTTGTATCTGAGCAAAAAGGAGCCTTTTTCTTGCCACTTTTTTTCCTTCTTCTTCTTTCCTGCTGAAGATCATCCACTGACTACCCACCCTGCGGAGGTTTATCTATGATGTCATAATAAGATCATCCATCACAGCCCTCTGACCTAATTGGCCAACTGTGATGTGGGCTAATTGCGTTGGCCTTCGTGACGTCCTTTGTTTACCTGAGCAGAGCCACACACTCAAAACACTCTGGCTGGTTCTCTCAGTTTAAAGCTCGTATTAAAAATATTACCAGCCAGTAAAATGGCCCCAAAAATATTAAAATGTAAATTATACCACCAGGGAATGCCACAGGCGTATGTGCCGTAAAGTTTGTAACCCCGCGCGCGCACGCGCACACAAACACACACACACACACACACACACACACACACACACACACACACACGTAAACACATCGCGCATCCATCCAGCCAATCATGATATTAGTAAGCTCGCAGGCTGCTGTGTCCCTTTACTTGACCTTGTTTCAGTCTATTCCGCGGACAAAGCACTATTATCGCTTTGACATTACACTTTGGAGGCTGCTGGTGGATGAGGAAGAGGAGGAAGAGGAGGAGGAGGTGGTGGCGGGGGAAAGAGGGGAAGGGGAGGGGTGTATGATAACACACATTGCACGGCCAGTCCGACTGAGTACCACTCCCTGGGAATCTCCTTCATCACCATGGCCATTATCTGCCTCTGCAACGTCCTCCAGACATGACTAAAAAGCATGCACATACAAAATAAATAAATTAAATAGGAAAGCTGGCCATGCAACCCCGTATGCTCTGCCTGAATAAAATAAAATAAAAAGATAATGTGGAGCAGCCGCTACTCACCGTAGCGTAGCTCTCTCTCTCTCTCTCTCTGCGTGGCGGGCAATATCTCGTCTAATTTTTTCAAATGGTGCGAGGAGCCCGTCGTGGAGGAGGGTGCGGGGTGTTTGGGGCACCTTACGTTTCCTAAATGGCTCTATAGGTAGAGGCAAGTCAGCCTGGTCCGACTGCTGGAGCGACGCAGCTCCAACTGGAGGAAATAGAAATACATTTTAAAAAACACGAATGACGCCGATGTGTCGCCACTGCACTCGAGAGGAACCCTCTTCTGAAATATCGACGAAGAGAGAGAGAGAGAGAGAGAGAGAGAGAGAGAGAGAGAGAGAGAGAGAGAGCGGGGAGACGGAGCAAAGTACTCGCTCTTCTCTCGCAGCACTCCTCCGCCCGGGATGTTTTTGATATATATCCTATCCACTCTTGCGACGCCGACACGGCTTTAAAAAACCCTCCGCGTGCTGCTGCGTGAGTCCGTATCGGCTGCACACACTTCGCTTATATCCGCCACTTGGCATGAAGACTGCACGCGTACCAGTCGGCGCGTTGAACAACAACTAGCAGCACAACAGGACTGCGGCGCTGACAGGCTGGGGATGGTGGTGGGCTGAGGCCCCCCCCTGCTGCTGCCACGCAAAAGTGAAGAAATCCTATAAGCAACAAAAGTCTCTCCGGTCCCGTTTAAGAAACAAAAAAAATGTGTTTTACATAACAACCAGAACATCCTCAACGTACTTCTGTGCTGAAGCATGTGATGGCAACATGGTGAGCCTTTTAAAGGGGTATCCACGCGTAACTGCAGGCGAGGGGGTTTGCCTCTTTGGGACCCACCCCGTCAACTTTCTTGCACCTGTTTACAAACCCGTGTGCCTCTGGTTTGGTTTAAACCAGGAAAACCTGCTTGCATGGGCTCCATGCCAAAGATCACAAGCATGGGTCCAACCTAAGTTTGATTCCCAATCAAATTTGATTCCCAATCAAATTTAGCACGAATTAGTATATTTACCATATAATAATGCATGATCTCTAATCCATCAACCTTGAGATTTATGAATCAGAATTAGTTTTATTTCGCCAATGTGTGCACATACAAGGAATTTGATTTTGATGGACATACACAGAAATATAAATAACATCTTGTGACAAGGATGAAAAAGCTGGAAAGAACAGACATCACATACATATATTTATATGCATATAAACCAACCATAAAGGGAGAAATCAAACATCTACAAGTCAAGTGTTCTGTAAGTTGTGAGCAAAACAAATAGAGCAAAGAATTAAATCGGATATATGGAGGCTTTACTTTGACAAGAAATCCAAGCTTATGGCAACTGCCTTGAACTCATGCAGGTTAATATATTAATATTCTTTATAGAATATGCACCATAAAAGACAATTTCAACCAAGGAGCGTCCTGCCTTTATGGCCCTGCATTATTAATCTTGTCATTGTCCCAGTCTTGAAGAGGCGTCTGTGTATTATATTGTACTCATGGAGCATATTCCGAAATAAAGGTGTGTTAATCAAATTGCATAAAATTAATTGAAACTTTGACAACGGGACAAGATAGATTTCAGCATAAGTCTGTTTCTTGGGGATAAAATGAAGACTGCAGGAGCAACGCTTCCAAAATCAACCGTGCATTTTAGTTTGAGTCTCCGCTAGGAACTCTTCACACTTAACTAACTCCACAGGCAAATGTTGTTGTTGCTTTGACCAGCTAACAATTAAAGTCTTAAACACATTTAATTTGGTGAACTGGAAATTAAATGTAATTCTTCCACAAACAATATAATTCTCAAAGGCGTTATGTACAAAACTGTAGCTTTTCAATTGCCTGTCAACAACTCTCAACATAGTGACGGCTAAGCTAGCAGCTCACGGCTAACAGCGCCAATGCTGCAAAAGTGCAGAGGTAACCGTGTTTACCTGAGTGGAACCGGAGGATGGGTGGTGTTGGTCAGGATGGTGTTATAAACTGTAGCTGCAAGGCGAGGAGAAGCTCGGGTGACACCCCACACCCACACACCCGCTCAGGTAGACATCACGCCGCTATATCTTTACTCAGCAAAGTTGTTCGCTGCAATATTGATGCTCTGAATATCGAATGAAGCACCGTTAGCTAAGTGATTGGAAAGTGATTCATTTTGATTGCTGCAGCATATTAACATTTAGATGAAAATTCTAGTCAGCTCTGTAGCCGAGGTGCCGTCGTTCAAATGCAAGTTTTGTCCGAAATCCCAGTTTCTCAGATTTGACTTCAAATGATGAAGATCATAATCAAGTTAGGTCTTCAGTTCTATAGGCCAAAAGCAAGTCTTCACTCTGAACAATCTTTACAATAAATTTTTCATATGTTAATTTAAGACTCACGTTAGACATTTTGACTTAGTGGGAAAAGTAACAATGTTTTTAATGATGGCTCTGTTTTATCCAAATGCCACACATTTTATTTTATAATTTCCGACTTTTCTGAATGTGTGAAAAATTTGAGCAGTTGCAACTTTTCACATAACATTAACTTGTATCATGTGTAAATACAAACAACAAAAATGTCCAGACAGTATAACATTTAAAAGTCTTTATCTATGTTCATCTCACAAGAGATAAAAACTGTGAATCCACACAGACTCAAGTGCAGCTTCAATAAAATGAATCAACTGCAACTCAGTCAATCACAACTTGGAACTGAATTTTGTTTACAAATGTAATTTCTAAATCGGTGTGTTCACACTTTGTTCCACATGTTTGAAATGGGGGTTGATTTTTTTGTATTACTATAATCTTTATGAGCACATCCACTTCTTTTCACTGATTGGAGGTTGAAGGTGGGTGGAGCTACGCTGGAATTGCATCATCTCACCCAACTACATACACCAATAAGAATGACAGACGTGACCCTCCCACTCCAGAACTGTGTATAAAGAGAGAGTCCCGTAAACGGAGGTAAATAATGATGATTGCTACGTGATTTAGGAAGACCGCAGCTACGGGAAGTACTTGGCGGACAATTTGCATGCGTATTGGTAGAAATCGGTACGAACAGAGACAGATATTGGATTTTTGTTGGTAAATAAATCGATTTAACATGTTCATATAGCGCAACGTCAATTTTGTGTTTTTCAAAAGTAAAATTTGCCAATATTTGAGACGTTTCCTTGCTTAAAAGGTATGTAGTGAGATTTAGTGGCATCTAGTGGCGAGTTTGAAGATTGCAAGCAACAACATACCCCTCCATTCGCTAACGCCTTTCCAAGTGAGTCGGAGAATACATGGCCCTCTGATTGTATCTTTTGGATGTTTCTACTTTTTGTGTTTCTACTTTTGTGTGTGTGTGTGTGTGTGTGTGTGTGTGTGTGTGTGTGTGTGTGTGTGTGTGTGTGTGGTTGGAGAAGCTCAGCCCGGCACAGATAGCAGAGAAGATGCTCGGTGCATGGCATTGCAACATGGCAGACTCCATGGTACAAGGACACAGAAGTATCTCCCAAGAGTGCAATATTTATACATAAATATAACCTTAAACAAGCCCACTGATTAAAATGGACAGTTACTAAGCTATTAAAACAGTTATACTTTAAATATATCAGTTATTAAAGTCCTATTTTAATTGTACAATGGTGGCAAATCCATCAAATAGCCATTGACCATTGGAGCAATAAAATCCTTATTTTTTCACACCTTACCCTGCCTTCCCAGTTTTGCTTACCGTGGTCCTTCACAGTGGGGTAGAATAAAAAAAGAAGAAATTATCCTATATTAATCCCCTGGGGGAAATTGGTCTCTGCATTTAACCCCTTAGTAATTAAGGAGCCGTGTGTGCCGTGAGGCGCCTGGGGAGCAACTAGGGGTTAAGTGTCTTGCTCAAGGACACTTCAACATGCGAACTATGGGGAGACCAGGGATCCAACCGGCTACCTTGTGGTTTCAGAATGACCACTTTCCTCATGAGCTACAGCCTCCTTTAAATAGTCTGTAAAAGAGTACCCTTTCATTTACATTTCATATCCTGTATTTATTTTTTGTTTATTTAAATGATCACTTACTGTCACTTTAAAAAATAATTATTATAAACAATAAAACCAAATGAAAATAATTACTCACTACATCTGCTCTTTCTGTGATCCTGGTAAAACACAACAAAGCCAATCATAATTACATTTCATACTATCCATCACAAAACAACAAATCCTCACAAGCAGATCTTACCATCTCAGGACAAGCGACCTGGGCCCCATTTCCCGTATGTGGTTCAACAAAGTCGATCAAATGTTCTATTATCCAGCTTAAATTACCGCGATGATTCACATCAGACTAACTCGGTTTCTCCACAGGTGATCCGTGCTCAAACGGTCTCGTTAATTCAGCCATCTGGATAATTGCACGTGCGCGTCTGCTTCAAAAGAGGGGGGAAAATCGAACACATATTGCATGATCTTATAGCAGTACAATGGCAAATAAACTCAAAGGACAAGCCACTTTTTTCGCCACTGACAAGCAGGAGATGATCATGAACGCATATGAGGAAGTCAAGACCTTAATCATGGCAAAGTCTAATGCTGCGTTCACACTAAAAACGTTGCGAATATTCGCAACGCTTTTGGTTTGAACCCAGCTTAACACCATCACCGCTAGACATTAAAATAGAGTTAAATGCATCAGTGTTGGGAAAATGTATTGACTAATTTTAAGTGCCTCATCACCCAAATCAATCAGATTATATTTATTTAAATGTGCCTGCTGGCAGTAGTATACAAATTAATATATATTTACGAGGATATATGTACTGTATGCACATATGTATCATGTACTAAATATGTGTATCTACGTGTATGTGTAGATTACCAGATAATGTATGTATGTATTATTCATAATCAGAAATTCAATCAATTGAAGCAGTGAAAATAAATTGTGTGTGATTCTCTGTATTCTTCTTATGAGTCCACCTGAATCATTTTTTCTACAATAATGATATGTATGGTGTACTAATAACACTGTCATATAATTATCAGTGCTTTCAACACATCCATAAGTTTCTTGAGCGCTAAATAAACGTTACAAACAGCACGCCATGCAGCGGGTGATATCTGTGAGTCTATGTCTGTGAGACGGTCAATCAGCTGCGCCTGTGGTGTTCAATGTACGGCTCGAGAAGGTCCCGCAAATACATTATTCCTTTTGGCAGAATCAATAGCGCTCGTACAGGAAGTCATCATGTTGTGAGAACGAATCTTGGCGCTCTGGAAGAACACTCTCCCTATAAAACTAATATAACTAATATTGCTCCTTCATCAATGAGGAAGGGAGCTGGCTTTTTTTTGTCCGGCGGGAGTGGCCAGCTTATCCAGTGAATTGAAGTAAACCTGCCCTGGAGCAGGTTAAGGGATTTCGATGTGTTGCTATGGTGATTTATCCAAACTTGCTTTGTGGAACTGAAAAGCCTGACCTACGTCATCTTATCCTGAAACTTAGTAAGCCAGGTACGAGCAATAGGGCCCTGAACGGAAACTTTACCGTCTGATATTCACTCCTTGCAAGTGAATGAGGAATAGATGAGGGAACAGGACCACCATGAACTGGTTAGAGCATACAGCGACCAACACTTACCTCTGGCTGCCTCCTTTGTTGCGCAACAGCATTTCATGCACTTCCTGGTTCAGGGGGTCTCAGGACCCAGTAGACTTTAGGGGCCCAAGCATCTTGGAAGAATATCTAGAAAGAAGCGGGACTGAACTGTGATTTAATGCGGACTGGTGCTGCTAAACAAGACCAGCGGGACACACTCGGATTCATCTGCTCAGCCGACTAAGATGCGTTGAGGGTCGTGGAGGTCTGGACCCTAGCAAATGTCCCACTGGTGTGGCAGCAGGAGAGTTCTGAGAACACTACGTAGCACAGGAGGGTGCTGAGTAACTCCTACCTCGAGGCTCATCGGGTCTTCCCTCCCTCTTCCAGGGTTGTGGCCTCTGCTCGCACATCTGGGAGAGTGTAGTCAGGTTCTTGGCGCTCTATACGTTTCAACTCCCTGCAAAGATTTAGGTGAAGCTCATGGTGTGTGGGAGCTTCCAGTGCTGTTTTTCTGAATCCAAGCCACTGCTCGATCCTGCTACTTGGAGCCTGGATTTGCTGGACCAATTCCCTCAATTCCTGAAGTTCACTGGTGATGATTGGGGTGAGAAACAGTTAGTACATGCACAGACTATGGAGCGCTTTAGCTTAGCAGGAAAGAACTGATGCATGTCAGCCCTGATTTCGAGCAGGTCCCGTCGATGTGTTCACTGCGGTTTTGTTTGTCAAAAAGAAGAAAAAAAGGAAAAAAATATGATAAAGAAAACAGTCCTCTCAGAAACCAAGCACACTGACAATGCTTCAAGCACACACAACACCATAATGTGTCCAGGCTGCATCAAAGGCATGCTTTAGCTAGTAACTTTAGCTACTACCTTTGGATCCCAATGGTCCTTCAACTCAGAATCAGGATCTGGAGAGAGTGTCTGATTGGGTGAAAATGAACAACGTAGCCCTGAACATTTCAAAAAGTAAATGTATTGTGTTTGGCTCAAGGAACACACTTAATGGTGACACACAATTTCACCTGTCAATGTCAGTGTAACGATCCCTGTTACCCCACGAGTATCGGGCAGCACAAAGAGAGCAACACACCGTAGTTTGCAGGTCCGTAACAAGCTTTATTTTTGACAGGTAAAGTGCAGGTATGCCTGGGTTGTCGTTTCCTCGACTGTCAGCCATTCCACCGTCTCTGCTACCTGTCTTCCCACTCCTCCTCAGCCACTGCTTGTATGGGAGACACAGCCCCACCCACACACAAACAATTGCACCCAGCTGAGGCTGATCACGCCTCATCCCGGCACCTGTTCCCTGAGTCGCTTTTCCCCTCCCCCTCTGCAGCTGAGCTAACCACGCCCCTGCCACCATAGTCAGGTTCAGCAATAGAACAGGTCAAGAATGCCAAACTACTGGGTGTAGTGTTGGACCAACAGTTGTCGTGGTCTGAGCACATTGATGGCATTGTCACTAGAATGGGAAGAGGCATAGCTATGACCAGAAAGTGCTTTGCTTATTTAACACTCTCTATCGTTTGTCAGGTGTTACACTCCCTGGTCTTTTGTCACCTGCTATACTGTCCATTCACACATAAACAGGACAGGACATAAACAAACTACAAATTGTTCAAAACCGAGCTGCCAGATTAGCACTCCAGTGTTCAATTAGAACTAACACAGCATATATGCACTCTCGCCTGTCATGGTTCTCAGTGGAAACTCAACTTCACTATAGCCTCCTCACGTTTTTCAGAAAGGTAGTATTTAATCAGACACTTGAATATTTATTCAATCAATTACAATATACATTTAACAGACATAACCATCACACAAGGAACGCTAGCTTAGGTCACTTGATACCTCCAACCCCAAGAACAAACCTCCTCAAACGCACAGTTATTTTTCGTTCAATTGCTGCTTGGAATTCGCTACCTCCTCATATTACTCATACTGGTAATAATCTGTCATTTAAAAAACATCTAAAGACGCACCTCAGGACATTAATCACTTGACGTTTTCCTTTGCTTTTTAGTCATCTGATTTTTCTTGTATAAGTTATGGTTGAACTGCATATTATACTGCACTAGGTATCTGACTGTACTATTTTTATTCTGTTTGTATGATTTTTAACTGTTTGTTTCACGTTATGTTTTGCACGTTTTTGTATGTATTTTGTCCTTTCTGTGGACCCCAGGAAGATTAGCGACCGCTAAGGCGTCAGCTAATGGGGATCCAGTAAATAAACTAAACTAAACTTCACGTTTATACAAATAAAGTAAATACAAACTTAAGGTCTGCGGATGTAAATCTTGTGACGATCCCTCCGCTCCATTTAGTGTCCCTGGTTCATCTTTATCTAGCAGGATCTGGGTTGTCAACTGAGTACAAGCCGTTAGTGTGGCTGTATACATGTTTATGTATGTGTCCCTAACCCCCCTAAATATATATGTGTGTGTGTGTGTGTGTGTGTGTGTGTGTGTGTGTGTGTGTGTGTGTGTGTGTGTGTGTGTGTGTGTGTGCCAAACCAAAAACCCATTTTGGTTCTTTCTACTTAGGGAGGTTATAGCATTTTTTGCATTGTCATTTAGAGTATGTTAGCGTATTATGACGTTAGCATTTGGCTCAAAGCACCGCTGTGTATAAGTAAAATCCATTAGTGGCTGTAGACTTTATGTCTAATAAGGAGGTTATAGTTGTCCACTAAACACAGTCCAGTGAGTTTACCTACAAAATATGCAAGTCAACAGATGTGATGTGTGGAAACCCCAAACTAAATCTCACTGTATTGAACTGAAACAACAGTGCTTTGTGGTTTGGGTTGAGCTATTAAGTTATCAATTAACTATATTTCACCTTAACAGAATGAAACAAGGAAAATGCTGTTCGAGCAGGGCCCTATTTCTCGTACCTGGCTTACTGAGTTAGCGGGCTAATTGTCAGGATAAGATTACGTAGGTCAGGCTTTCTCGGTTTCTCGAAGCAAGCTTCGATTAATCACCAGAGCAACACAGCCAAAAATGTAAACCTGCTCCCGGGCAGGCTTACTGAAATTCATTGGGTAAGCTGGCCACTCCCACGGACAAAAAAGGCAGCTCCCTTCCTCATTGATGAAGGAGCAATATTAGTTATATTAGTTTTATAGGGAGAGAGTTCTTTCAGATCACCAGGATCCATCCTTTACATTATCATGACTTTCTGCACGTGGCGATATAGATTTTGCAGGCAAGAAATACTTTATTTCCGAAAGCTTCTTGAGCTGCAGACAATGAACACCACAGGTGCAGCTGATCGCCCGTCTCACAGACATAGACTATCAGCCGCTGCAGGCCACACTGTTCTAACGTTTATTTAGCGCTTCGGAAACTTATGGATGTGTTGAAAGCACTCATAATTATATGACAGTGCTATTAGTACACCATACATATCATTATTATAGAACATGATTAAGGTGATCGTGATAAGAATACAGAGAATCACACACAATTTATTTTCACTGCTTCAATTGATTGAATTTCTGATTATGAATAATACATACATACTGATCCGCCCATACAGATATTCAAACTCATAGTTATATGGTAATCGACACATACATGTATATACACATATATAATACATGATTCATACGTGCATGCAGTACATATATCCTCATAAGTATATATTTATTTGTAAATAGAATCTGATTGATTTGGGTGATGAAGCACTTACAATTTGCCGATACATTTTCCCAAGACTGACGCATTTAACTTGTCTGATATATTTGCGACGCTTATGTCTCGCAGCGGGGGCGTTGTTAAAGTTGCGTTCACGGCAACAATGTTGCAAAAACTTTGGAATATTCGCAACGCGTTTGCTGTGAATGACTACGGTATTGACTTCCTCATATGCCTTCATGATCATCTCCTGCTTCTCAGTAGAGAAATAAAAAGAGGTTCCTCTGAGTTTATTTGCCATTGTACTGTTAGAACATCGTGGTGTCAGTGCTCGATTATTATCCCTTCTGAAGAGGAGCGGGCGCGCGCATTTATCCAGATGACTGACGTCTGGCTAGAATTAACGAGACCGTTTCAGCGCGGATCAGCCGTGAAGAAACCCAGATAGCCTGATGTCAATCATCTCGCTAATTTAAACTGGAGATTAGGACATTTGCTTGACTTTGTTTAGCCAGGTACGAGAAACAGGACCCAGCTCTCCGATTGATAGCTATTGAATGCTGGAAAAAGGACTTTACAAAGCTGTCCAGGTTCTTTATGTAACTAGTTTATCCATTTACTGCCAGTGTAGAGCTTATCCTTCTTTTTGCACACACACATACACACACACACACACACACACACACACACACACACACACACACACACACACACACACACACACACAGATACACACAGTGGGATTCACAATTAAGCTGAGTCAGGATGCAGGGCTTGATTGAAAATAAAGTCTGCTAACTAGCCGACACACTAAAAGAGGGAAAGAGACAAGCTGGAACATGAACTGGTTCTGGGTAAACAAGGGTCCAGGAGCCATTATGTCCCATTATGTCTTTTCCTCTGTTTGTCCACCACACACACACACACACACACACACACACACACACACACACACACACACACACACACACACACACACATGCATAAACACAGATTATTTATGATATTCTAATTATTTACATTGAAATCAAGAGATATTCATCTAACATCATCAAATTGGTTTGTCAAAGTCAATATATTTGCAACTTTCTCAGTTCTTCTCTCCTCTTCACAGATTCTCTTATTCCGAAACAGGAAGTGATTCCTGATTCCACTGATTTATAGAGACATAACTGGCACTGTGAACTTCTGGCCTCAGCTGCTATCATTTCCTCTCTGAAATATACTTAATACTGGCAACATATATGCAGTAAACAAGTAGAATAGTATCAGTTTCTCAAAGTCAAACCACTTACATTACTTACCTTTTTCCAATGGTATTACTATCTCAGTATCTCAATTATATGTATTTTACTTTCCTGAAGAGGTGACAAAGGCTTTGACATTATCCCCTCAAAATATGTTACACTTCTAATGAATGGAGGAAGAAACATAACTCAAATGACTAATAGGACAATATTTGAAACTGACTTCTCTGAGTTCTTTTCTCATACTCTTTAGTGTCTTATTCTGAAACGTAAACTTGTAGCATCATGCTGAGATTTCTGCAAAGCAATGCCAATTGTCCAAACAGATACCGGTAAATTAAACACACACATATACACAGGGTGGATATTACCAGTTAAGAGTTTCTCAAGGTGACACTATTTAAATTGCTGCTCTTTTTCAAATCAAGTATCATGATTTTAGTATTTTAATACTTTCCTGAAGAGGCAGCAAAGGCTTTGACATTATCCCCTCCAAGTGTTTTACACCTCTACTTAGTGGGTGGAGAAACTTAAGTTCCAAATAGTTAATAGGAGGGGTTCAAAGGATGTCATTAGTTGATATATATTTTTTGTTTTTGGTATGGCACAGTTGTGTGTGGTAAGTCGATAATATAGCATGCCAATTAAAGCACGTAATGACAAGGACGAGGCGAGGAACTAGTGGCAAAGGATGTAAATTAGCTCTTGCAGGAATTGCACTCGGTGATGTCAGCCGGTGGAAATAAAAGAAGGAAAAAAAGAAAAAACCTGCTTTAAATCACTGTGCTGGTCTCAAGATGAGGCTTTGAAAAGCTCAGAGGTAAAACTTTAATGACTCCAAGCCTTCGATGTTTCCAGCCTCTCGTCTATAACGAGCGAAGCCAATCACCGAGCTACGTTCTTGCCACCTTTGAGAACTTGATGACAAGGGCGCCTGGTCAGTGATGCGTCAAAGAGAGATGACACAAAACTTCGCCCCGCGCTGGAGGAACATATCTCTGTCTGACGAGAGGAACACGTACGACGCTTGTTTTGTGTGATCAAGGCTATACGTTCAACAATGGTTGGTGTTGCTGTCAACCTCCTGGGCTTGAGAGTATTCATTGTGTGCATAGGACTTGTAGGTAATGTTTTTCTCATCCTCGCCATCATTCAGACCAAGTTCACCCGACTCAAATCCTTTGAGTTATTTCTCTTGGGGCTGGCGGCAGCCAACTTGGAGGAAATTCTCATCATGACCGCCTTTGACGTCGTCGTCCTCCAGACCTCCTCCGCTGCTGTAGGCACTTGGTCGTGCCGCTCGCTCAAGTTCCTGACAAAGTTCGGGGAGATTGCCAGCATCCTCTTCACCGTCCTCATCAGCGTCTTCCGCCAGCAGAAGCTGAGAGACGCCGACAAGAGGGCCAACCATCCGATCTACCTGGACAGCATCCGGTCGGCCTGGATGGCGAGCGGAGCCTGCGTGCTGTTTGCCGCGCTGCTGAGTCTCCCCGTTTTCATCATCGTTGCTGAAGGCCCTGCGGGGAACGCCACGGGAAACGCCACGGCCATGGGAAACGCCACGGCCATGGGAAACGGCAGCGGCTGCCTACCGGACTTCTTTCAGTGTAGCGAAGACCATTGCCCCGCAATCAACGGCGTTTACAAATACCTGTTCCTCCTGCTGTGCAACATGCTGCCCCTGGCCGTCGTCACCGTCACCGGCTGCCTCATCATCGCGGTGCTGCTGGGTCATAGGTCGAAGGTGAGACCAGCGTCCATAGGCCGGAGGGGCAGAGGTTCGAGTCTCCATCGAAGCACCGTAGCCGTGCTGGCGGCCATGGGGTTGTTCCAGCTCGACTGGACTCTCTACCTGATCCTCCAGCTGACCATAATCCCCACTGACTGGAATTTCTGGGCCGAAGCCGAGTTCCTTATCTCATTTTCCTACACGTCCATCAGTCCGTACGTGTACGGGATGGGGAATAACCTGTTCTCTCTCAGGAACTTTAGAAAGAAGTAACCTCAAAGTTTCCTCTGGCTCAATGTGTTTTTTTTTAATGGAATGAGCTCTTATTGTTTTTAGCGATAAAATATAATTAAGCCGAAACAAATCACAGAAGGGCTTTTTGATTGCCAAGATATGCCATCTTGTTAAATTACATGTTTTAAAGCGACAATGATATTTTGTTAGTTCAGGAAGGGAGCGGTTTATTTTTTATAAATGCTTTCAGGCTCAGACATTTGTATTACCTTTTACAGCTTTAATTGTGTTACAATTAAATAATTGATCTTTGATTAAATCTCATTTGAAATTTTAAAGTTCCTTTGCTACACATTTTGTTTTTCAGTCCCAAAGTTTGATATATTTGTATAAGAAACCTTAGAGCGAATGCCTTTTTTTTGGAATGACAAAAGTACTAAAGAACTGTCATTGTTTTGGCTGAAAAAACAAACGTCTCTGCTCCAGGAGATGCTTTCTTACAGACCGGCAGTTGGAGGATGTGATGCAGCTAGAGCCAAAACAGTCTCTGCCTTGCATACATGCCCAAAAATCACACCTTATTTTTAAGTGCAACTATTCACATAACCGCTGCATTTGTATATAAACTTATACAACATGACCACTGAATTATTTTTACAGTACAATACATTGTCAGCTTTCTCTATTTTCTTCTGCAGTTTAAGCTTTTGTAACGTCGCTGAAAAGACGGGTCACATGTTAGTCTTACTGGTTTTATTGTGGCCAGTTTATTTAGATTCATGAGATTAGAGATTGATGTTAAATCTCTGCTAAAACTACATGATTTAGCCTCCAACTGAACAGCAAAAACTGTATGATGTAGGAATCCCTCTGTGAGCGATATGAGTGTCTGACAGTAAGGAAAGACCGGCTGCACTCTGAAGAACTGGTAATTTTCATTCTGTCTTGGCATCTTAATTTGGGTTTCTAAATATGATCCTGTGACAAAATACGGATCACTGTTACATCGTGCCCACAGTCTAAACTCAAAAGTCGTCTCTTATTAACACCGGTTTTGAAAAGGCGATGATAGACTAAATATTGTGCCTGTTTGTGGACATTTTTTATTTGGTTTGACAGTTGTGATAGAAGCTCACAAAGGCCATTCAAAGTCTGCACGCTGCTCTTTGTCTGTGCTGCCACCACTGATGTTACATTAGTGACAATTTGGTGGATATACACTCTGTATTGTTTGTGTGGAAGTAAAACACAAAGTCACACATATTAAAGAGTTCTTATATACTGCAGAACTCTTTAATATGTGTGACTTATTATGCAGCAAAATATGAAGAGCCCATGGGAACTCTATATTAAAAACAGTTTGCATTAAACATATTCAGCGTCAAGATGGGAGCAATAACGTGTGGTTAAATAGTAATAATGTGGGGTGTTTTTCTCTTTAAAATATAAACAATAAGTGTTGTATGTCTGCAGCATTGTAGGTTAACGTCCTGATTCATTTCTTTTCCACCAGAAAATAAGTTTATTCAAATTATTGAAGATATATTCTTAATCCAATATGGAAGTTGTACAGTAAATATTTTCATGAATGACAGTTCAAACAATTGTCTTTTAAAAATGTTTTTTATGGGAGGTTTTGCCTCCTGCAGATTATTGTCTTAATATGACACATGGCCATGGAAGCTTTATGTGAAAGCCTTTTATGTTTTATTCCAGACGGTCAAATGTGTAATTCGTTTCTATATTTTATGAAAGCCACATAACTGTACAGGTATTTTTAAGATAAACTGCTGCTCCACAACAGAAACACGGGAGCAGCAGCATATCGCCACGAGATCCCCACGTGGAGCACAAAGATCGGTAGATTCACGTGGGCTCCCCCCCCCCCCACACTTCCTAGTTCTCCGGGTTAGACCCCGCCCTGTTGGTTTAAACACATATTACTCCCGATGTTGTATTATTTCAGGCTTTCGGTTGGTGTGGGATGAACTATGTAACCCGTTATTGGAGTTTAATATATTAATAGAAGCGGTGTTGTTTGCTTGTGCTAAAAAACACAAACAACTCAGATGACATTTCACTTGATCGTCCCGGCGTTAAACCCGTGTTTACACTCGTGCACAACAGCTGTGATGCACACTCGCCATATTTATTGCCTGTTTTATTTACTTGAAGCATCGAGCTGTTGGAGACCCACCTCTCTCTCTCCCTCGTCGCCACTGAATCACTGAGCCATCTTCCTCACATTCCGTATTTTACTTATATTTACCATCACGTTTTTTTCTTCTTTTTCTAAGCCATAATAAGACACAATAAATCAGCTTGGACAGCGAGCTGCTTATCAGTGTCCAGTCCAGTGTCGCCTGCAGGAGCTTTTGGTGGCAAATATGCGGAATATCTCACACGTTTAGACATCATTTTGGGTGGAAGATGTAGTTCCGGTAGTAGATATATTAAACATACATTAAGGGGATATTCACTTGAGTCATCAACAAAGACTACACATTTTAATTAAAGCTTATTATTTGCTATATATTGGTTTGTTTGGTTACATTATTGACCTGTATTTATCACATTTAGCCGCCATCTTATCAGAGAAACAAAGCCAGTCAACGTTGTTTTGTGGCGTGTTGGTCTTAATGTTTTAGAAAGAGTAGATCTGAAGTTATTGATAGATCATGCGGGTTAATTTTGAGGAATTGTTGCTAGGGTATATTTCTAACTACATTGACTGCCCCGTGCTACAAATTAACTTTTGTTTTGTTTGATTAAATCGGCGGTGTGTTTGGGTCGAAGTCTCAGACCCCCCCTGGCACCACGATGAAACAACTGTCCGGTGAAGTCCTGGGGAGGGAGCCTGCGCATTGGCTGCTGGAGCTCGACCGCTATGGTGAACGTGTGACGTCACCGCTCAAGAGCACGGATGTGTGTGTGTGTGTGTGTGTGTGAGCGAGAGGGACATACAGGAGAGCGTGTCTGTGTATATGAGAGGGTGAGAATAGAAATGTGATCGAGAAAAAAGTGAAGTGAAGGATATACAAAGGAAAGGAAAATAAAAGTCGCGCGTCCGTGCTTTTATATCGGGAATTATCAAAAAAGCGAAACATTGTCGCGCAAACTTGTTGAGAGTTGTCCTGCGCGCGCGGACTGAGCTCGAGGTGGGAGCAAGCGAGAGAAAAAAAAAACATAATCTCCGGGATGGTGGACTCCCGCTTCCCTCGCTCTGACGGCCCGGGAATCACGCGCTATTGAAAGGGGGCCGATATCTTACGTGCATGCGCCTTTGAGCTTCACTTGGCGGCGTGCACGCTCGGGTCGGTCGATCGCGAGCACACACACACTGGCTCGTGGCTCTCGGCCTCCATTTGCCAGTTCGTGTTCACGTTCGAGGGATTCAACCCGAGGAGGCCCCCGTGCAAACGGCGACGACGACCGCGCGCAACAGTTGGAGTCTTTGCCGTAAACGTTGACGTTATGTCGCCGTCGTAGGCCACGAGGCGGTCGAGCCCGACGACGAAAAGGTAAGGCGTGAGTGAAACCTGCAACTTTTCCAACTTGGTGAGTGGCGGAGCGGGAGGCCTTCCCTTTTTCTGCGGTGTGTGTGTGAGGAAGAACAAAAAAAAAAGAGCTGTTGTCAAACAACTTAAATTGTCAAGCGTGGCTTTTTTTTTTTTTTTAAAGGAGTTGAAATATTTACACGGAAAACCGTTGGGAGTTTTTGTCGTAAACAAGCCGTTGAAGACCGATTTAACGTCCTCGTTCGGCCGGTAAACACCTTTTTTAGACCACAGCATCTGCACTGGTGTGATTAGTAAATTGACCCAGAAAGGGCAGGATGACAACAACACAAGGTAACGTTACTCTCCCGTCGACGGAGGTGGATTTCTTCGGGGCTGCAAAGGTGGACACGTTTTTTGTTTATCACGGAAATGTCCCGTTTGAGGGGGTTATCGATACTTAACTTGCATGCCGGTCCTCCGCTGTGTGACGTCAGACTATTCGTCGATCACACCGAGGTGGTCTCCAAATAATATATGAAACTTAAAAAAACGCACTCAAACGTTACTCCCTTTGTGTTATTAGATGATGTAACGCTATATACTATTAGTCAAACATATTGTTTTAAGGGGGGTGCCAGCCAAGGGTCTTGGGGCGTATTTGTTTTGGTGTTTTCACCATGTGCATTGTTCTGTAGGGTTTACAATTAAATTACCATCTTCATGTGAAGTCACACTTGCATAGTGATAAAGCAGGCTTTTAAAAAAAATAAAAAAATCCATTATAGCACGTTGGATATAATTAATAAATGCATATTTGACATGTCCTTACACAGTGAATCAAGTCACCACGAGCTCATAGAAGGACCACATATGATATGTGCCGTGGTTGTAAATAATTAAATCATAATATTCTCCATTAGGAGCTGATTTATTTTTCAGGAGCGTGCATGCAGCTTATTCTAAAGTTGCTCTGGTTTGAGACGATGGCTTTGACCTGATGAGCTGCTCTATGAAATCATGCAGATCAGACATCAGACATCTTGAGATTTAGTCTGGTGTGCTCTGTAGTTTCACACAACCAGCAATGTGAGAAACCAACGGTTTAATGTCTTTTAATTTAGTATAACATGTGAACATTGCTTTGATTTTGGCTGTACATTCAGAGCATGTTTACCACTTGCAACGCTACTGTTGCTACAACTAGCAGTATATTTGCACATTTGTTTGGTTTTGTTCCGGAAAATGATACAATATTTATTATTTTAAGAATGAAGTATGAAGTAAATAACACTACTAGGGTTGTTTCCAGTAGAACTGCACAGTTTTGGATGCATTGACTGCTATAGTGTGTTCACATTTCTTGATGCATCTTTTGTGGTTCTATGGTATTTGCTGTACTTGGTTTTTATCATCTGTCTTGAGCTTTTGTCTGATGTTAGCACTTGTGTTTAATTGGCTATGAAATGTATACTGTACCCACGAAACATCTTGGTGCTGTTTAGTTAACATTGTTGTAATCGTATCATTTTCTCTTAGGCATCAAATGAAGTGGGACAGCCGTTGGTGATGCCAGCCACCGACTCCGACCCCACATCGATGGAGGACCCCCATGCATTGGACGAAGCAGAGAGGAGCTTGACTAACATGCTCTCCTCTGCGCCTTCTACGACCATCCCTTCTTCAACTCCTCTTGAGCCGACCGCCACGAGACCAAATCATTTCCCGAGCGAGATAAAGATTGAGAAAATAGCCGTCTCCGTGACAAGCAACGCTTGCAGCTCAGCTCTCTCTTCACCCGCTGAAGCTAGCCCGGCCAAGCCGGCTACAACGCCGCCTGTCGCCTTTGATGGGACTGTTGAAACGAGCCCAGCTACCTCACATATAGCGTCGGCGTCAGACTCCCTAACATGCACGGGGGCGAGCCTTGTCAGCGTATCAGAGCCGCTGCCGTCGACTGTGTTGCCATCTACCACATATGGCAATCTGGGTGTGAAAAATGACTTTCCCGCAGTGCTGACCTTCAAAGGTGTCAGCGTCACTCTGGAGAATAACAGCGTGTGGAAGCAGTTCTACGGCTGTGGGACGGAGATGATTCTCACCAAATCGGGGCGCCGCATGTTCCCGTATTGCAGGTATCGCCTGTCTGGCCTCGAGCCCGAGCGGAAGTACAGTTTGGTCCTTTCCATCGTTCCAACGGACCAGTACAAGTACCGCTGGAGCGCAACCAAATGGGAGATCACTGGTTCAGCAGAGCACCAGGGCCAGGGTCTGATCCGGGCCTTTTCCCACCATTACTCACCCACTCTGGGCTCGGAGTGGATGACTACCTTGGTTTCCTTCTACAAACTCAAACTGACCAATCATCCTCAAGACCTCGATGGTCACGTGGTCCTACAGTCCATGCATCGCTACATTCCTAGGCTACATGTGATACCTGTCCCAGACGGGAACGTACCCACAGCTGCCCAGCCCATGGTTATGGGACCAGAGAGCATGACTTTTACTTTTCCGCAAACCGAATTCATGGCCGTGACGACTTATCAGAACTTTCGGATCACCCAGCTGAAAATTAATCACAATCCGTTCGCAAAAGGCTTCAGGGAGGACGGGAACAACACCCGCCTGATCCGGGTCACGACTGATGCTCAACCTGTGGTGGTGACGGACACGCAGCCTTCTATTTTAACACCTGCTGAACCAAATGAGAACATTGAGGAGGTTGTGGATCTGAGGTGAGTTTACATATCTTTTTTTGTTGTTGTATGTATGTAATTGTTCTGTATGCAACACATTGATGTACACACCGCTGCATTAATAGGTGCCCCGGTAAAATCTAAAACAATCCAATACCTCTACCTTTTTAGGTAATAATATCCAGTTTTGATAAATCTTGTCTGGGAGCTATTCATTTAACTAGATGTTTAATTTTTTTGCGGTTGTCATTTTCAGTGGCTTTGAAACAGTTGTATTCATACATGTAGCACAACAGAAATGGCAGAGTTCATACACAGGAAGGAAACACAACAAATCTGTTCAGACAAGAACAATAAAATAATAACATTCATATTAATAATATTGTGGGTTTTTTTAATTTGTTTTTTAAAGATGCTTGAGTAACATCTTTTTTTCTGAAACTTTCATGCCAACAAAGCCACACATAAACAGCCATATAAAGATCCTATAGTTGGGTCCTTTTGGGTACCTTTTGACCTCGCCTTAGTGCAAGTGAGTGAGCCCAACACTAGTGTTCTGCTAACTCTCTCTACACGGAGACAGGCAAAACGGGCTTCATAATGTTCAGAAATGACGGGTTATTATCATTTAATCACAGAGGTGGTCCTCTCCTGGTAGTACATAACATTAAAGGTCTTTTGATCCAGTACCACAGAGTAACAGAAGGAGAGGAAAGTGACACATCTGAGAGGGAGACCCAGCTGAAAAATCGTCTTTAAAAAAAAAAGTTTTTTGTAAAAAACGTTCAGCTCCTTTACTGTGCAGTTCTAAGAAAGTGATTAAGTGATAAAGTGATAACTGAGTTTGAACAAAAACTGGCCATTATAAATGGAGGATATGCGACAGCTGGATTGTATTAGACTTTTTAGGTGTACCCAGTAAAGTGGCCAATAAGTGGATCTACATTTGGCATTTGACTATGTGCAACTTTTGTCAAAGCTTATTTTGGCATTCGACCAAAAATAATTTAGTATTTTGATGTTGCTGTTAACAAAATGTTGGCAGACTGATTGCTTTGGTTTAGTTTATTTGTTATGGACATCACACTCATAAGAATATTAACAAACATTCATGCACAAGGGCCAGATGCATTGTGTTCAGTGTTTTTTAGCAAAACGCTAATTTATCTCACCTGCACCGAAGGCTTTTTTGAAAAGGAAAAAAGAAAAATGAGTGGAAATACAGCCACAAAAACGTATACCAAAATAAAAAAATCATCATCTTATTATAACTGTGGTATACAAACATCCGCTGCAGTTTCCTTTCATGAGCATACATTCTGTCAGGTCACTTTAAGACTGAATTTAAACCTGTTTTGAATTCCCAACACAAATTATGGATTGTATGGAGTTTCAAAGTCAGCATTTATTGCAGGGCTGTTGTATTGGATTGCATTAGAGAGATCCGGTTGGGCCGATCGTCTGTGACCGATGGATGAAAGTCATCAATCACACAGCCCGACATTGTGTCTTTCTTGCTGCCTTTGTTACCCATGGCTGCTTTATCAGGTTTAGGATTTGGGGCATGTTAGACTGGTGGTCTTACATCAGTTAAACTGCTGGTATTACCTTTTTTAATAATACCATTACCACATGGCGTGCCATCCCCAGTTATTATATTTTCATAATAGATCATCATTTTTAACTTTTTAGTCGTTAAGCATCCACAAACAAGTACTCCATTTTGTTTTTACTGTCTTACAGCACAAAGGCTCCTGCCGTCTCTTCTTCTTTCTCCAATGAGCAAGGGGACAGACTGGTCCTGAAGCCCATCATGTCTACCTCCTCCACCAAGGATGAACCATATGTCACCTGTTTAAGAGGCAAGCATGCCCTCGGTGAGCTTGTGCTTGTCCTAAAACGTCCGCTTGTCGAGCCCAAAGAAGAACCCCATGCTGAAATAGCCATCACCCCCGCTACCTCGACGCCGACCTCGGATTCACCATCCGGGTGCCACAAGAGGAGAAAGAGGATCAATAGAGGTTGGGCCAATTCGCGGGGAAAAGATTGGAAACCTACAGCTGCCTCCCCCACGGTATACCACAGCCCATCATTGACTGTCGCTATGCAACCAGAGCTGGATGATGTAGAGGGCCTGCTGTTTGTGTCATTTACCTCAAAGGTAAAACCATAGACGATTGAGTGACAGAGGATTATCTGATGGGGGTTTGTTGTTGCATACCAGAATGATTTTGGTTGCACGGTAGTAAAAGTTTTGTCGAGTTTTTAAAGCTTTTATTTTCTTCTACGTGGCAGGAAGCTCTTGAGGTTCACGTTGGGGACAAGCCAGCCAATAGCACACCAGCAGCATCTCCAATTTCCCCAATGACACCGATGCCCTGTAGGGAAGAAGGTAAGCGACGCAAAGACCTCTTTCATGTGTCTCACGTCTGACAAACGCTTTTGTGTTTGAGCTGATATACTGTGAATGTTATACCAATTAGGGCTGCAACAACGAATCAATAAAATCGATTATCAAAAGTGTTGGCAACGAATTTCATTATCGATTCGTTGTGTCGCGCGATTATTACGCCGGGCAATAAGTCGCAGAGGAAAAAAAAAGAGCGGAGCAGAGCAACTGGCCGGCCAGCGTTTCTGAGATTGGAGTGAGACACGAGAAAAGCTGAGGTTGTGATCATCTCAAAAATAGAACATCTTTGATGAATCGAGTCTTGGCCAATCAGCGTCTTCATGTTCCTCAAACTTGTTTTTAATGGAAGCTAGTCAGCTTGCTATCACGTTAGCTAACGTGTTTGGGTTGTGTATTGTCGTTAAAGTTCCGTTATGTTCCGTTACAGTTCAGTCTTGCTTGTAAAAAACCGTAACGTGATGAAACATGCCGTAACCCCCCGGTCTGGTTCAGTTCACGCTGTCACTCGTTCACGTTGAACCGGCACACCGGTGGATCTGGCTGCAGTTTTTTTTTTTTTTTTTTTTACTCAAAGTAGAATGAAGTAAATCACGTAGTTGGGCTTAGCCAACAACGTGACGTCGTGGTCATAAGAGACCCAGAATGAAAGAGTTTAAGGAAGAGGATGCTCTATATGTAGCAGTACAGCCTCCCTCTGTCCCAGTATTTCATACATATTGATAAAGCAGGGTATGTAAATGCAGCCTCTGGAGGGATCAATTACAGTAAAAAGGGCTCACATTTGGCAGATGTAAAGCATACATGTGTATGTTTTTAGTGTTAGTCCATTTTATTGTTTTAATTAACAGCTCAAGGATGTTCAAGGAGCAACCTGTTTGTGCACTTTCTGAAGATGTTTTGCACTGTCACTTCTGTTTTTGAATAAAGGGTTGGAAATGAACGCTTTTTTGATTAAAAAATGTTTTTATCCGATTCATCGATTAATCGAAAAAATAATGAATCGATTATTAAAATAATCGTTAGTTGCAGCCCTAATACCAATGTTGTGAAAATCCTGCGTTAACCTCTTGTCACCTCCTTTCTATTTAATTTCACTAACCATGAATCGAATGTCATGTGCGTGATCCTTAGAAAACATTGCAGTGGATGCAATTCCAGAGACGGATGAGGAGAAGATAGCCCGCTTGGAGGCCATCCTGCTGCAGGACCTCAGGGTTCTCAAACACAGACAAGTCATCCATCCTGTGCTGCAGGAGGGTGAGTTCATACAAACGCACGCAAACATACCAGCGGTTGATGAGGTTAGAAAAAGTATTAGTGTTGATATTTTTCTCCTCCTTTTTGTCCGCTTTATAGTGGGCATGAAGTTGAGCTCCTTGGACCCAATGAAGTGCATCGACCTGCAGTATCTCGGGGTTCATCTGCCACTTCCTCCCCCAAAGCTGCCAGAAAAAAGTGAGGACAAGGATCTGTCTCCTGGTGGTAAGTTGGACTGATCTTTGACAGTTTGACGATGTTTATTGAAGGTACAATCTTGTCTTTAATTAGCTCGGTCTGGACACAGACATGAGATGCCACTGATAACCAATATACGTTGATTTGTGCGCGTCAGAAGAAGTGACTGTGACAAAGCATGTAATCCCCGTAGAACCAGCTGCAGCTAAAAAAACATCGTCCACGGTCAAAAATGACAAACCATCCTGATCTAATTTACAACCGGCCTTACCCATAAATTGTGAGAAGAGCAAATGTGTGAGTAAATAAGCATTCCCGACCATTTTTACTGACATTTCTGCATCACTGTAGCCATTTAGAAGACATCTACTTTTGATGAATCTCAACTTTGTTCTATTGATGCGTTATTGAAAACATACATGCTAAATACTTAATAAATGAGACCGAATTAAAGCATTTACATGGCGTTAACAGGCTCTCATTCATTTCCTATCATCAGTAAAACAAACAGAATATACGCTCGCTTTTTATATCAGATCGGATGTTTTATTTAGACCACAATCATCAGAACTATACAAACATTTAGGCTCCCTCCTGCAGGCATCTGACAAATGGGGTCTATTATCTTGTTGCATTCGTTTTTAAGAGAAACACACAAATGGATATTGAAATAAATGTGTCTTTTGGCCACTTGATGGCCCAAATAAACATATTGTAAGTAAATGTGGTTTTTTTCTTTGTCAAAACAATTCTGAAATTGAGAAATTTGTATTCTACTGGAGCACTTAAGCATTGTGGAGTATCGAATGCTATTGTGCTGATTTTTTTCACAGATAAAGGATCTTCCTTCATGTCACGGACAGGAAAGACAAGTGACATGACGAAAATAAAGGGATGGAGAGACAAGTTCATTAAAAAGAAAGAAACGTTTCCTTCCATCAGTGACGGTAAGGTTATTATAGCTATAGTGTCTCTTTTATCATGCTACAGCACTAATTACCAAGCGATTAACTGTACTGAAACCAACCGTATGTACTTGTGTCTGATTCATCCTAAAGGATCACAAAAGAACCATTCTGCGTTCTGCAGCAACATGTTGGACGAGTACTTGGAGAGCGAAGCTCAGTACATCAGTGAGCGTGCCGCTGCCTTCTCCACATTCTCCGAGGATTCTGTGGCCTATCAGCTGCCCGTCAAGAGCTCCAGCTATGTAAAGACCCTGGACAGCGTACTCAAGAATCGGAAAGTTGCTTCCAAATCCCCCTTTGGGGCCAACCGACCCTGCCCGCTTTCCTACAAACCCCTCCTCTACTCTGCCCTGGCGGCGCCGGCGCCTCCTCTGGCCGGCCCCGAGACCCCTGTTCCGGCTGCAGTCCAGTCCACGCAGCCGCCTGCATCTTCACAGCTGCAGCCCGTAGCACAGAGGTACGCATGTGTTTGTAAATTCATTTTTTTTTTAGGTTCTCAACTTTGAATGAACCTCTTGATTGGGTTCTCGTTCGGTGTGTGTTAAACATCAAAGTCTTTGGTGTTTTTGCCCCCAAACACTTTATTTTCTTTCAATCAACTGGTCTATTAATTGGCTAGTATTTTAAACTCCCAGTTTTTTTTGACCCAAGAGTCCTTTTAAAAAAAAAAGGAATTTTTTACAAATGTTTCTTATCTGATGACATGGATATGAAATACCTAGGGACGTACATTTTACACAATTCATTTTCCTCACTTTCAGATTTTATAAACATGTACTTGAAAAGAGTGAATGTTGCAAAATCAATATCATTAAAAGCTTTTCGAGGGCTCCATTTCTGTTTTGAAGGTTACAGCTGTTATGAATTGCTCTGCTTTTCTTCTAAACGTACGCCTTTTAAATTCTGCTCTAGTCTTTTTTTTAAATAAAATGAACAACACTAATCAGATCGTCCTGCTTCTTCAGATTATCCGCATACCTCCCAATGCTCGACCAAAGACAGGCACCGACGGCAGGCGTTGGGCCGAGCCACACGATGACACACAAACCTTCAGGCCTCACTAAATTCCAGCTGAGAATGACACAGATGGAGTTCGGAGCCCTGAACCAGGGTCTGGACAAAACTCAGCTGACTACAGACCGGCTGTCAGTGGCTCTGGCTGGTTTGCTGACTAAACAGGTATAATATACATATTGTACAAGTGTACTCTCGCAGGGTCCGTTTACAGTGTCATTTGATATTAACGATGCGGCTGATGTCATTTAAATGTCATGTAAATTGATGACTCGGACAACAGTAGTTTTGAGCCAACTTAAACCCTATTCACCGCGGTGGGGTGGGGCTTAAAATCTCCCGAGCTGTTCCCAGCCTCATCAATGCCAACCATGGATGTTTAAAGAGACTGGATGCAGCGTTGTAGGCGGCTCCCAGTTCATTCAAGATGCTCAGTGGTGTATGAAGCAAAAAAAAAAAAGTCTGAGTATACAATTCAGATACAAAATACCCGGCTCTTCTGCATTATGAGGCCCATAGAGCAACAAACACGCGTTTAATTCAACCCCTCCTCCCAGTCATCGGTCCAGCCTCGTTCACGGGCTCATTCACATCAACGGAAGAAGCAAATAACTCTAGATTTGTTTTTTTGTCAATTTTAAAACTTTTAGGACCTAATGATTTGAATAAGGGCGGTTAGAGTGCTCCTACTGGAAAGTTGATTCACCACAAAGAAAAATGTCTGCTGTGTTATAAATGTCTCTTTCCCAGCCAAGTCTATGGGGAAAACAGTATTGGATCACATGACAGACCCGTAAATTGTAATGCCACCATATGGTCAATTTGCTTCGAAGGCCTGCGCTCTTCCAGGGAGCTTGGTGCCACCCAGATAATTACCAACATGTTTGACATCTAGGAGTTAAAATCCGGACTATAATGTCAATACATTCAAAGGGACCATAGTAGCCAATGAAAGAGACGAGCTGCAGCAGCTGACGGTGTTTCCAAGCAACACTAACTGTTCTTGCCCTTGAGGCTGACCTTAGCTAACAAACTACTGTTGACATATATTAAAACTGCCAGTTAAAATCTCACCTCCAGTTCTCGCTGACTAACAGACAACCTGTGTTGACCGCGTCTCATTTTCCAATCCAGACTCGTTCAGCCTTCTGTTTTTTTTTTTTTTTTCACACTGCAAAGGATTACGACAGCAAGTTGTAGTATAACGTCAGTGTTTGTTTTTATTTACATCTGCTTCCCCACGAGATCTTGGGAGGTGGTGCATCACTCCCTCTGCCACGATAATCTTGATAATATCCTCCAGTGTGTGTGTGATGCGTCATTATTTTCAAATCTTGTAGTGTGCATGTTTGAGATTAGAGACAAGAGACAGTGGAGATGGTTGTGGACTTCAGAAAGAATGCAGCCCCACCCGCCCCTCATCCTGTGTGACTCCCCCGTCGACACTGTGGAGTCCTTCCGCTTCCTGGGCTCCATCATTTCCCAGGACCTCAAGTGGGAGCTGAACATCAGCTCCATCACTAAGAAGGCCCAGCAGAGGATGTTCTTCCTGAGGCAGCTGAGGAAATTCAACCTGCCAAAGAAAATGATGGTGCAGTTCTACACCGCCATCGTTGAGTCCATCCTCTGCTCCTCCATCACTGTCTGGCATCATGCAGCCACTGCCAAGGACAAGGCCAGGCTGCAGCGCATCATCCGCTCTGCGGAGAGGGTGATTGGCTGCAATTTGCCATCCCTCCAGGTCCTGTCCACTTCCAGGTCACTGAAGCGGGCAAGAAAGATCGCAGCTGACCCCTCTCACCCTGGACACAACCTGTTCGTGTCCCTCCCCTCTAGCAGGAGGCTGAGGTCCATCAGGACTAAGACCTCACGCCACACTAACAGTTTCTTCCCGTCGGCAGTCGGGCTCAATAGAGCCCGGGTTCCCCACTGACTGACTATCACAGGACTATTCACGGACCTTTTATTTTTATTCCTTTCTCTCCTCCTACCGGTCACTCCACTGCACAATTCATATTTAAACACTCATGCCACATACACTTAACTTTAACTTTAACTTAAACGCACACGTCACTTTAACATGCCACATACACTTAACTTTAATACACTTAATACATACACTTAACTTTAACTTAAACACACACGTCACTTTAACATACACTTACATTAATGTTATCTGTTATCTGAGCACTTTATCCTTATCTTATTTAGACTTTTTGCACTGTTGCTGTCGTTGATTGTTGTTTGTCTCGTCTAATGTATGCACCTTCCGCCCAACAAAATTCCTCGTCTGTGCAAACATTCCTGGCAATAAACGGTGTGTGTGTGTGTGTGTGAGTGTGAGTGACAATGCTCACAACAAATTGACACGTCACATGAGGAAAAGGCTCACATATTTTAAATTGTTTTTTTTAATGGCGCTCCTCTGCTTTATTATCAGATGCTGCCCAGTCAGGTCTGGAAAGTAACCAGGTGTCCAAAGTATACAATGACGGGACCTGAGTGCGGTCAGGAGTTCTGCACACTGGGCTGCGTGTGTTCAAGTCTCAAGCATCTAAACAGAGCTCCCTTCCACTGCCGGCGGCCTGAATGCATGTTTGGCTGTGCTTGCTTCAAACGCAAGATCACGAAGCAGTTGAGCGCAAGCGAGAGAGAAGAGCTGATCCAACCTGTTTACTGTAAGATCAAGTCATTCTGATATTGTTTGTACTTTTTTTTTTTTTTTTTACATACCTACTTACCTAAAATACAAGCATTTTATTGTTTTATAGTTTTATCACATAACTCTCATACATTTTGATGAAATTTGTGTAGCTTTTCTTTCCTGCCCAGTTTGGTCACCGACCCTCTGTAACTCAGACGTGTTAATGAGATGCTTTTATCCCTCTCCAGCTATGACTAATATGGAACATATGGTCCAGCCTCACCCAGGCTCCCATGCTAATAAACTGTGGAACCGCAACACTCATGGAGTGGATCCAGAGCCACTCTTCATCCCCAAAAGTGCTTCAGTGTGTTTGCCGCCTGCAAAGGTCCTGAAACGCAGCAGTGGAGCTCATCTAACGCAACCGGTAAAATAAAATAACTTACTGATGACACTTTAAAAGTACTTGATTTATGCATTACACTGTTGTGTCTATTGCTAATTATTTACTGGTATATTATAAGGCCTGTAAGATTAGTCAGTGTAAATATCGGTTTACCTTTTTTGTTAACAACTGAAATGAAAATTATTGCAGATTCGAGAAGAGGACAAGGATCCGGTCTATAAATACCTGGAGAGCTTGATGACATGTGCACGTGTGAGGGAGTTCAACAGCAAGCCTCCCCCTCAACTCACCATTGAGCCCAAGATCCTTGATATTTATGCAAAACTACAGAAAACGACCCCTGATGAGCGGCCGAAAAAGTCCCCCAGTGCTTTACTGGTTAAAAAAACAGGTAAGGAACCAGAGAAGATGCAATAAGTACATACTTGTATTCTGTAAATGTTTCCGCAGCTACTGAAATCCTTGAATCCTCCATCCTTTTGTTTTGGTTTTGACTGTGTGATATTGAAGATATTCTGCTCTTTGTTGGTAAACGCAACCATATTGATTATGTCCCCCAGCAGAAAGGGTCTCTGAGAGAACCACATCCGGTGAAAAGGAAGCGAAAAAGCAAATTGAGATCCAGTCAGCGTGTCAGTGGGTAAAGGACCGCAAGATGGTCCTGGAAGCTTTGTGTCAGCGCATGAATCAGAATAGGCTGTCTCAGCGCTTCTGGGTAGGACCTTACCGCGTCCGCCCGATCGCCAAGATCTTCATGCGGAAGCCCAGCGGCTCCATCGTCACCTACAGGGTGAGTCTCTGAGGAGTGATGCATCTTGCCTTGATTTATTAGACCAGCCTCTCAATATTATAAGCTCTTATGTCGCATTTGTCGCCATTTCACAACTTTAATTAAAAAAATAACGTCCCGCACCTTTGTTCTAGTTACACATCAGTAAACCATCAAAAGCCAGCGACATTGATGAAGATGAATACGATGACAGCGATGAGGAAAAATCGCCCGATAAAAGCATTGATGGGGAGGTGGATGCAGAAGAGGAAGATGGTCAAAATGTAGAGTCGGATGTGCAGTTTGGAGTCACACCCTTTTTGAGTGGAGTGTTACCGGCTGGCAGATTGAAGGCCAGGACCAAACCTGTCGGCTGCCAAGCATCTGGACTCATACAGGTCGGTCTCAAGGGAATAAGATATATATGTAACACTGTTAAGGTTATATATAGGGTACTGTTATTGGTACTCGACACGAAATAACCCAGTTCCAACTGGTATCAAAACTTCGCTAGTCAATTGATACCTGCCTAGATCTAGAAAAAAAAATGATGTCTTTACCAACTAGTAATATCAATGTATTTATTCCTTTTACAGGTAAATGGTAAATCATACAATCAAGCCAGACTGTTGCTGGGGAACATGGGATCGCTACATCCAGCTAACCGCCTCGCAGCATTCATCACAGGCCGACTGCATCCTCCCGGCGGCATTTCTCTTAAAGTCTCTCGGAAATCCGACCCCACAAACAAAATCACCACTCCTGATCCTCTGCCCATGAAGGCTGCTGGTACAGTAGTCCCTCCAGTTATAACTGCAAAGAAAACCACTCATCTGAAGCCACCAACACAGCCACCAGGTAAAACCGTCTCTCTATTCCTGGACTCCAGCACTGAGACCTTAGTTTTGAAACTGATTGCTCCGCAAAAGGAGGGGAAAGTAATCAACTCGAGAACCCTCCAACACAGACATAGCGATAGCTACTGCTAAACATTGAAATCATCCAAGCAAATCAAACCACCACCATCTAAATAAGTGTGCTCAGAAGTCTAGTTTACAACGGATAAATAATACCAGGAGTGTAACATTTGGAAACTGTAGGGAGGAGAGAAATGGTTACTCACAAACTTGAGTCTATGTGGTCTTTTTATGTTGCACTCAGAAGCCTAATCTGGCTCTCTTTCAGTAGTTACTGGTACAAATACAAAAACTGAGACATATCAACATTAGGGAAAACATAGCCCTAGTGTAATATTAAGGAATTAACAGAAACATGCGTATGACTCCCCAGAATTTAGCTTTAAAGATTAATAAAAAAAAAAGTTTGTTGAAATAGGATTGTTGTTGTTTCTTTCTCTGACCGCCCTGTGATGTTTTTGATTATGCAGTTCAGACATTCCCACCAGAACCTTTGACGAAGGGATCCATCAGCGTCATCCAAAACCCGTCCACCGTCACCCCTTTCGCCTCGGGCCAACGCAGCTCAGTCAGTGCCTTCCAGAAAAGCTCCACGTCCTCGCCCGTCTCTCTCACCGTATCGCAGTCTCTGAAAACCCCCAGCTTCTTAGGACAGAGCGGCACCTATTCATTCAGGATCTTCCCTCCGGCTAACCAGGGCACCACAGGCAAGAAGCTGCCAGGCGTTACTCTGCCCGGGGGCTTCACCCTCATCGAACTCCCACAGCCTGGAGCCGATGGAGCCGCATCAGAAACCCTGAACACTACAAACACGCCTGGTGTGGACAAAGCCCGGCCACGAATAGAAGCATTGTTTAATTTGAGTCACTTGGCAGCTGATTCAGATGCAAATTGGAGGGGTTTGAACACTTGTTCTGCAGCTATGGACCTATCCAGCAGCACATCAGTGGAGCCTGGATCCTCCCCTGAGCTGGTATGTGACGTGAAGGTGCCATCAGAAGAGAATGATGAAACCACCAGCATGCAGGTGGAATCAAACCCGGATATCGCTTCAGAGGACTTGAGCTCTGACTCCGACTCCTCCAACTCCTCCGACTCCTCTGACTACTGTGCAGAGAGGGACGGTGATGTAAGTATAAAGAATAATAAATAAAAAACGGGAATTACAATGCAAAAACAAATCTGCATATCTAATCCATATTGACATTTTAAAAACGGCATGTCGTGTTTTTCTTTTTTCTTTCAGGATGAGGTGGTGGACATTGAGACCGTAGAGGAAGGAAGACAAGGATTGGCCATCGCTCAAATGAGAGAATTTGTCCGCAAGGCAAAGAAGGAGTCAGGGTAATTATATGTCAACAAAATACACGATATATGGACACGCGCATATTTTGTGCCAATGCATGAATTTTATCCTCAAAGTTTTGTTCCATTCTTCTCAACCCGCAGAGAATCCAGCGACGGTTTTGGGTCAACGAGGGAACTCCACATCCAGGTACAACACAGACAGATATTTCTTAAGCTTCTCCTTCATCTTATCTCAATAAATTAGTAAAGTTGAATTGTTTTTTATCCCACGGAGTGTCTGTTTTGCAGCCAAGTGAGAATAGTCACACAGAAGCTATTCGGCTAATTACAACTGGCCAAGTTGATTATGCTACTTCATTTAGCAATAGTTAGCTTGAGTTTTCTGACATGTATTTGTAAGGAGTGGCTTGTGGTGGATGAATGGGTCAAACTAAATTTTTAGTTCAAGTCTCGTGTGAAATCTGTTTTATTACCTTCAGTTGCAGTTTGATTAAACATACCCTACACTGGGCTGTGTTTTATTCTGACACCTGGGTGCTAATAGCATCTGCCTTTTTACATTATGCTTTAGGTTTACAAGTACAGAGTAGTGTCGCTATTACTTGTACTTAATATCATCACCATTCCAGGATAAGGACAATAGGAGGCGGACGAACCACACGTTCCTGGAAAGGCAAAGGCGCTCTGAACAGCGGACCCTCTTCGACAAACTCCAGACTGTCCTTAGGAGCGACCCCCGGGCCTCCAGGCTCCGCCTCCTCTCACTGGTCAGTACCACATCCATCTCTCAGCCAGCTAAGATGAGCCACAAGTTACAAGGAAAAAATATTTCCTCTTTAATGGGATATTCCTACAAGTATCCAAATGCTAGCATCACAAAAATCAGGTCAAACCAGTGAGAAGAGCTAAAATTAAAAAAACAAAAATCTATTGTTTGAAATAACCAAAAACAGTTTGAAAACATTACCAGAAAGTTGAATATCTGTCATCATTCTATACGATGTTGTGTGCCACCATTTGGCATCAAAAAAAGAATGAAGAGTAACTGTCGGCCTATTCCAAATACATGTGCACGAGATGTGTGTGTGTGGCTGCCCACACAACCTGTTTCACAGATAAATAATTTAGATTTACACAAGTTTGACAAGAGCCCTGTTTCCTGGTCTTCACTCTTGTCTTTTCTGTTTTTGTCTGTGTTTGCAGGCCCAAAAAGAAATCCAAAATCTGGCTGATGCCTCCAGATTTCTGGAGGAGAAGAAGAGGAGACTGACTCAGATGCAGGCCGTCTATGTGAAGGAGCTTTCCCTTTTGTCTGGTGTGTACAACTCGTCGTTTCTGCACGCTGTTGCCTTCTGTACTTAAGTCAAAGGTTATTGTGTGAAACCTCTTGTGCTTGACATGATCGTGGTGAGATCGTTTTAACGGTTAAATCTACTGCACGTCTTTATCTGAGATTCATGAATAATGAGCAGCACAGCTCAGTCTTTTCTGTACTGTGTGTGTGTGTGTGTGTGTGTGTGTGTGTGTGCGTGTGCGTGTGTGTGCGCGCGCGCTGAAATGAAGCGGAGGAGATCAACAGACAATCATCAAAGCCAAGTCTTTCATTTTATGTGTTGACAAACTGCTACAGTATATCTTTTTTTATTAATTTGTTCATAGGCCTAAATATACGAGCAAATCCTTTTTATGGGCTTTCGCTATAATTGAGTTCATGTGGTCGTTATACGTTGGTCTTTCATTTCAATAAAAAGCGTGTCCAATTTTTCTTTTGTGTTTACAATATAAATAAATAATGTCTGCAAGTTTGTGGAAAGTTTGAAAGCTTAATGCAAAATAGCCCAGAAGGCTCCGAGGGGGGCTGGGTGTGGCATTAAATTCACAAGGAGAAAAAAAATCCTGCTTGACGTTGTGTGGTCCTCCTGATGTGATGCCTCGTGCATAAACGAGTACGGCGACGTTTTTACATTTTGTTTTACTCCAACGCAGACTGCCTCGAGAGCAGCTGTATCTCTGACTGACGGCCGTAAAGGTTCTCCTTTGACACTATCTTTTTATTTGTTTGTGTGTGCGTGTACAGGCCTTGGATACCACATGTAGTATGAAGCTGCCTTTTTAATGAGACGTGCGTTGTAAAATTTCACTTTTTTTTTTTTATGTATTTTTAGGCAAGTCGGGCATGCTGATTAAAAACAAGCTGAAGGACATCTGCGAGAAACAGAAAGTGAAAGAAAAGAAGACTGAATGGACGCCTTTCTTCTCCAATCTACTCGAGTCCAAAGCTGCTCTCCTGCAATCAACTATTCTGAAGTCGAAGATGCCGCCCAAACCCCTGTTAGATCCGGACTTCTTCAGGTCTCTATCTCAGACTAAACCACCTGCGTCTGCAGCCCAAAACAAGCTGATGTCCCTGCTTCAGTCCAACCTAAAAAGGGCTCTTACCCAATCCAGTGCACAGCCACCCACGTCCCCATTGGTGTTCTCTGCAGCCCGGCTAGAGGTCCCTGCACCCTCACCACAAGGCGGTCAACATGTCAAAGAAGAGGTGGAGCAGGAGAAGATCGGCTCCCCGGCACCGATCTGTGTGCCCATCTCCCAAATGCAGAGCTGCGTCCCTGCAGCACCTCAGGCCCCTGCAGCCCAGGATGGAGCCTCATCTTCATCCCCAAAGCCGCCCGTTGAACCTCTGCAGTCATTTTCTCTTCCTCTGATTCGCTCCAAAACCGGCAGACTCATACTTCCCTCATCTCTGAAACCACGTAAGTGAAGACATCCTGCTCTGGCCATTAGTCAAATTATCTTTTGATGTACACGTATAATTATGTTTTCTTACATATGTATTTCCCCCCCTCTTCTCACAGTTGGTCATGGCTTCTACACACTCATGGTTATGGAACCACAGCCGAAAGGAGAGGAGGATAAAGTCGACTCCTCGGCTAATATGAAACCATGTGATGTGGAATCATTGGTGAAACAAGACGAGAGCTCTTGTGAACTTGACCAACGTTTAGATTCAGGAAGCAATCGTATTTTGGAGAACGAGAAAACTGTCCAAGCGTCAAAGTCTAAACCAAAGCGCTCAGATGTAACGGTCCCCGTGGCTGAGCTTCCACTCTTTAACAAATCAATCTTTATGCCTTTGGTGGCTCCACAGGCTGTGGAGAGCAGCCGGGAGGGGGGCACAGCGGTGGGTTTGAACAAAACTCCGTCAACTGCCTGCTTGAGTTTTAATCGTGCGAAAGACATTCCTGCTTCTGCCCAGCCGGATTCCAGCCCCCCTGTAGCCGGCCGTGGCAGAGGCCGGCCTCGAAATAACCCTGTTAGCCCGGTTGGTACGCGGGAAAAACCTACGGCGGTAGATGACGCCAGCGAAAGGAAACCATCTCTTCTGGTTAAAGAGAGGCCGAATAAAAACCTGACTTTGGTAGTGACCAAGACACGAGCTGTGGGAACCCCAGGAAGTGTTCAAGACAAGCCCGTTCCGGTCAAACGGCGCAGGGGAAGGCCCCCGAAGAAAAAGAAGTCATCTGCACAGCTGTGGAGTCCTCCGGCTGGGCAGGCACGAAGTATTCCATCTGACGCCAAGGAGGACATCTCAGTCAGACTTTCTCGCATTTTTAAAACCCCCGATTCCAAACCCAAAGAAAGTCCCGCAAACGCATCCCGGCCATTAACCCGAGGCTCTTTAGGTAAGGACTTCCCCAGTGCAAAGAAGCGCTCCTGGATCGACGTAGAAAAGGAACTCGAACCAGCGATCGAGTCCGAGTCTGAATCAGAATAGTCCTTTAGTATATTCCTGTAGCTGCAGACGCCAATGCAGACACAGGAGTTTGACGCTGCTCTTCTCTGTACGTGTTGGCACAAATCTCAGTGGACATTTTTTTTCATACTAGAGAGAAGTTTTTTGGTACAAAGAATATAAGATGAAGCATTAATTGACCTGCTGAATGTATGAACGAATAATTAACGCTAACTCCCACATTCAGCTTTTTTATGTTTTCTAAGACACATTTTTGTCACCTACTTTCTTGGTCACTTTTCCGTCAAACGGCAACTTGAGATTTATTCAAATCATGATTTTTGTTGATGTCCTTTTGTTACTGATCTGTCCTATGCAAATAAAAATAAAATGACGGGGCGCTATTCCGATACGCGAAGCCTTTCGGTGAAAGTTTAATCAGGCAACTGCTTCATTAACTCCGTCAAACGTACATGTTAACTTATGTCTTTTCCATTTTTATTGAGAGGTAGTTTGATGCGTGCATCTCTTTTCGAAAGTGATTGTTTTCCGTTATCAACTCCGGGAAAATCATATGTAGTAGCACTTTATGTTTTTTGGTAGAAATCACCCATGATTTATTTGCTTTAGTCTGTATAGTAGGAACAGCTGTCTGTGTTCTGGGGAGTTAACTCAGTAATATGCACATAAACCTGATGTGTCGCAAGCAATCAAGAAAAAAAAGCTATTTGCCATAATGTTGTATCTATGAAAATAACCTCTGTAAATATTATATTTCTTTTTTTCTTTTTAATCGCAATACATTTACTTTGTGGATGATTTTTTGAAACACTGGTTGTCTTGTTACTTCAGTTCCATTTGAAATGTGAAAAATAATGTGGCCTTTAATAAATTTAATAAAAACGACATGCATTTACTCCGTCCCTCTTCAGTCACTCTGAATCAGACATTTTGTATTAGTTTCATGTTGTCTTTTTGAGATGGAGTTCAGCTGTTTTTGTCAACGGAAGAAACATTTCTCTAGAAGATAAAACACTCGTACCTTGAGGTTTTTAAAAACAACCCATAATAGCAAAAATGAGGACCTTTCATGTGGAGTCAATAGAACAAATCAATACTGCCTATCAGCAGCTGCTGTGATAGATGTCTGAAGTGTTCCCTTCTTGAGGAAACGAAGGTGAAGGAATGTGATGACAAACCAATTAACAATTGGTTTTCCCTAAACAAGTGTGAGAAGCGAATTTGTGCGTAAATGAAGGCTACAGACCATTTTTACCACCACTTCCACATCACCTTATATCCTATTGAATAAGTCAACCAGACATGAAGAGCTATCAAAACGTCATTATATGCATGTGTTATTGAAACTATATACACATGTTAAGTACTTATACATGAGATAAAATACATACTTTTAGGCAGAGTTAAGTCTCTCATTCTGTTCATGTCTTGACTTAAACAAACAGTATATTTGCTTGCTCCAAAATGTATTCGCTGACCCTTATCAAATCTCCCGCGAACTACCTATGGGTCCTTAAACCGGTCTTTTGGGAATGACCGCTCTTAATGTTTTTATTGTATACAAAACAACAATATATATCTTTTAATTTGGTTTTAATGTAATCATTTATTTTACAAAGAGACTAAAAGACTGCTGTATTTTTGCAAACATGTATCCCAAAGTTAAATAGTGATTAGCTTGTATTACATAGGGAGATCTCTACAATGACTGTGATTGGTCTGGCGTCATCAGGGAGGTGTGGTCTTTTTTTTTTTTTATAGGAAAGCTGCTCGGGGACAGCACGTGTTTCTTTTCAATGCAAATGACATCATACATGTCAAACACAAGGCTATCAGAATTAAAACAATATATAACCTGACTTTAGATGATAGTGAATAAATGGTAGATAAAGTAGGACAATGCGAAAAACGATTACGTTAGAAAAAGAAAAAGAAAAAAATAATCGCTAATCAGCATTTGATTGGTCGATGTAATGATTCATTATCCCATACAAAACGAACATTTAAAATGACTTTAACTCCAGCCAATTTGCACATAGGCTAAAAGAAAAGTGGACCATTATACATTTAAAAGATAAGCAGACTAAACAATGTCCCCTAAACATCCGCCATGCAGCTTTCTGACTGCCTGCGGTCTGTAATCCTATCAATGAGGTACAAACAAAGGCCACCATTGATGTAATCATGAGACCGGTGCAGGTTGAGATCCATCTAGTGACACCGCCCTCATGTCAGTGCACTTCAGGCGACATCAGTCCAGAAGTGGTGAGAAGCTGCAAGAAGGAGCGCTTGATTCAAAGCGACGGGCGGCAGCAGACAGCAGAGGAGGAGAGTAAACCCACCCAGGAGATTATCATCCACATGGCCCGGCAGCAGGGACACTGTCCGACTTTGTAAACCTCCATAGTTTGTGTCTGGTGGGAGGAGCGTGTTTTATTTTGTTTTACAGGCTGCTCATTTGCTCCCGCAGCCCCCTCCCCCGCCCCCCTGCACGCTCACTTGACTTGGCTTGTCACAAGCAGCACTGGTCCGAGCGGTGACCACCAGACAAGATGCCAGGCGATGGGTTCACGATCAGAAGTCGCATCAGGAATTTGCTGCGTTCCCCTTCAACCAAGCACAAAAAGAGCAGCAAAGAGAGTCTCACCAGCAAGGTATTTAACCACGTGCATCCCTCTTTAAAAGTAGTAGAGTAGGTTAAAAACAACAACAACAACAACAACAACAGCAACAGCAACAAAAACAACACAGCAGTCAAGTAATGATTTTTTTCTTCTACTTGTTGTATTCATCAATCATAAATATGGTGCATTGATTATCGATCCAAACATAAGACACAGGTAGAAAATGCGACATTTATTATTTGTTTTAAACACAATTTTGGGCAGCCAGAAATTTCCTTTGAGTGCTTAAGACTGTTTGCACCAAACGCATTTTTATTAGCTTTATAAAGCCTTTATTAGAGATAACTAACATTTACAACTGCATTATGATCAAATAGAAATGATAAACACGAGCAAAATTGATTTATCACAACCTGACAACCCCAAGCGTGCTCCAAATAATGGTTTTATCAGTCTGGCAAATTAAGTATTAAACATAAGAAGTCATTGGTTCAACTTTTTATTAAAGGGCTCTTTTAAGGAAGTGATAGTCTATTATGACACTAATTAGAAAACGTTATGCTCAAAGGAGTTGGGTTGAGACTGTGTTTCATCATCAATAAGCTTTATATTATTCACTATTAATATTTCACATGCGATAGTACACCACAGAATCAGGTGCAGGTCCGATTCCATTAAATACCCAGGAAATTATTTTGTCCGCCATGCATTATAATATAGTGTGTGTCAGAGGAACACCATACAGTGGAGAATGTGTTAGTGCTCATAGCTATCATTTAAGAGAGTGGAACCTTTTATTTTTTATTAACATTGTTGGATTCATTTTACAATGCAACACCCTGAAAAACAAATGTCATGCACAAGTAAATATGTATTCAAGCCTTAATTATCACATTCCACGTAGATAATTGATTTGTATGTCTTAAAAGTGACATGAAAGTCAGTGTTTTGAAAATGTAACAGCTGCTGTGTGTCTCTACAGGTGACTTTGGAGAAGGTGCTCGGAATCACAGCTTCAGGAAACAGTGGTCTGTCTTGTGACCCTCGATCTGGACTAGTCGCCTATCCTGCAGGGTAAGAGGAGAGAGAGAGAGAGAGAGAAAGAGAGAGAGAGAGAGAGAGAGAGAGAGACCAAGTCTGCATCCTTATCTCGACATCTGACCTTTGACTTACCAATGCTCCATGCTTCCCCTGTTATATCTGCCTCACGCAGACGTTTAGTGTGCAAATTTGCATGTGTGTGTTTCTGTCTGTGTGCGTGTGTGTGTGTGTGTGTGTGTGTTATCTCTGCACTATCTCAGAGGAGTGGAGGAGGAGAGCTCAGTGGGCTTTCTCATCAGAGGAACTCCAAAGCTTCTTTTTATCCTGTCCCTGGGGAGGCTTCCTTTGACTCGCTCAGTGATGTAAAGAGCGTTGTGTGCTTTTGTTAATTCTGTGCAAACAGTGACTCTGGCTGTGTTAATTTAGCTCAGTGCAGAATAAGAGAAATGTGAGCTGCAGGTTGAAGAATTCAGATCCAGAGCCGCTGGTACCAACAGGGTGAAAACCGACTGTGAAAACAGAAACAGTGCACTGAGCCTCTTTTGTTTGGTTCTCAAATCTTCTGACAAAGCTGTATTAATACTAAGAAGGTCAATGGCTGTTAACAGTATTGTTGCGTCATGGAGTGCGTGTTTGTGAGCATGCATACGCATTTCTCTTCACGTAATGTGGCCTTGTGCCTGGTTCTCACTGAGATTTTAGAAAGCCATTGCCTACTTCCCAAATTGTGCTCACTCTGTTAACCCACATGCCATCTCAGTCTGCACAAGCTGTAGCACCATGAATGCAGTTCCCAGGTGCTCTCAAACAAGTTGTGAAGAGGAAGTATTTCTAGCAGGAAACAACCGGATTCCTTGAATATTGAAAATAATAATAAATAAATAACATCATCACAGCATAAAGCAAGACAGTACTTTTACTTTGAAGCATTTAAAATCCTTAAAAGCATCTTATAAATGAAGAAAGTGTATTTTCCTCCTTCACATACGGTTTAATTTCATTCTCCAATCTTACAAGATTATTTTGACATTTGCGAAATGTACTGTCTGTGTGGTCAAATTGGAAGCTAGCGCCAGAAGCCGATTAGCTTAGCGCTAGCTTTAAATGCTGTAAACAAGGGACAAAGCTAGCTTGTCTCTGTTCAAAAGTAGTTTACAAACGGCTCCAATAAAGCTCACAAACTAACTTATTGTATCCAATTTCTTTAATTAGATATCCAATTTATTTCTGTTTCCAGTCTTTATGCTCGCAAAGCTAACCGGCTATAGCGAGCTAAATTTAGCTAATTGTCAGAAAGAAATTGTTGCCAGTTTATCTCCCAAAATGTCAAATATTGAATCATTTAACACTTTTATTTTCCAATGTGGTGACACATGGTTTGGGTCTTTTGTCTACTTTATTTTACAATTCAGAAATACTTATAATTTGTGTTCAACAGTTTTGAATGACCCTCCTTTGTAGCAGTGTTTGTTATTTTGATTAAGTTCAGACCAACCGTATGTTGTCCTTCAGAGGTAATATATATATTAGAATTAAACATCCAGAAGAGACAATGCATGACTAAAATACAGTGTTATTGTCTTTCTTGCTGTAATATAAAATACACAGAATAAAGTAAAAATAAATGTATTCCAACTGAAATTGGTACATTGTTATTATGTTTGTACATTTTAGTTTCTATTAGACTAACGCTAGCTATGTGGATTTCTGTGTTACATAAAACACTAAATGTTTGTGCAAAATGATATGTTAAGCAATACCACAAGTATGCACCGTGAAAAGGCAGTTCAATTTTTTCCCACCAGCCAAGTGTTGACAAAATAAGCAGTGATGGGATTTTCCAATTAAACTTTTACTTCACTACAAGGAATATAAATACAAAAACCCCCACATATCTCTTATGGTGAATTCTGATTCTGTTTTTTCTCATGTAGGTGTGTGGTAGTTTTGCTGAACCCCAAAAAAAAGAGACAGCACCACATCATTAACACGTCAAGGTGAGCCGAACACAAACACAATCTGCATTTAAAGTTAAAAACTGTCGAGACGTGAGTCACCATCAGCTGTCTTTTTGGAAATTCTCTCACTTTTCACAGAAAGACCATCACGGCTCTGTCCTTCTCCCCTGATGGCAAGTACTTGGTCACAGGAGAGGTGAGTCTTCTCACAGCCGATCTACCTTGTTGTTCGGCTTAGAATGCAACATCCTGCAGGCTGCAGTAGTCCACAGTATAAGGAGGAAGCATTGTTGTGAATAACCCAGCAGGATGTGGGCCACCAGTCACTTGTGAATGGTGATCACGCAGAGCTTATTGTGGGAAAAGGCCCAAGACCGTGTTCCCTCATGTTCCCCTGTAATGTGTCAGTCAAGCGTCTGCAGCTATGTTGCAGGTAGACGGCGAGCCTCAACACAGAAAGCACACTTTCTTAATCCGCCCCAGCCAATCAAAGCCGATTAAAGACTTTTGTGTGTAAGTGGATGAGCGCGCAGTAGTTTCCATGTCGGCAGAGGCCCAAGTTTAAAAGACCAAATGCGATGAGGAAAGTCTGTTCTGGGAGCAGTTTAATAGGAACCAAAAATCCAGATTTTGTAGACTGACACAGTGCATTATTAGAATTCTCGAAAGTGATTACAGAACAGATTTTTTTTAAATATTAAACTACTAAATGTACAAATTCACAGGTCGATCGCCCGAGCCAAATGTTAATATATCGGTCAGCAACCAAAGCTCGGAGCATCATAGCTTTTCCTAAAAGCCTTGAAAGAGGAGAACAATTTCTGAATGATCTGAAACACAAACTCATTCAGAGTGGGCAGCAGAAGTGCAGCAGAAGTGCACATCTTGCACATCTCCTTTGTATGCAGCTCAATTCTTGTTGAACGTCATCCATTTTCAGTACCCCGGCTGCTTTTCCTCTCACCTTCCTCTTGACTATGACCTTTGAAAGGTCCTTCTGCCGTATTTAATTTAGAGGCAACGCAAATAGCTTGCTGACCTTTTTGATCCCTGAGAGAGAATAATGTGAGCAGGTCAAACTGTATACAGCGAGCAGAGGACAGAGAGGATAATCTCTTAGAGACCTGGATAAAACGGAGTGGCAGTTGACTACTCTGTGTTGAAAGAATAGACAACAAAACCAGCACGACACAGCGCTTAGACATAGGAAGGAGCCCTTTCTTTAATCAACAATCTCTCTCTCTTGTGTCAACTACCCACTCCCTCTCACCAGAGCGGTCACCTGCCAGCAGTGAGACTGTGGGACGTGGTGGAGCGAAGACAGGTGGCAGAGGTCCAGCAGCACAAATATGGCATCTCCTGCGTGGCTTTCTCCCCCAACAGCAAATACATTGTCAGCGTGGGGAACCAGCATGACATGATGGTCAACGTCTGGGTGTGGAAGGTACGCCTTGCAGCAACAGTCGGCTCCTCTTGGCCGAGGCCGATCGTGTTTGTCATGGTGGCGCAAGCTAGAAGGCTCCTTGTTATGTTAAAGGACTAGTTCAAACATTTGAGGAAATCAGCATATTTGACCTCAGCAGCTGGTTAGGGGTGCAAGTTCAACAGATCATGTAACTCACAGTTAGCATTGTATCACGCTGTTGAGTCTTGGATCGGATCGGCACAAAAGAATAACAGGGAGCAAATATAACTTTTGGAGATCCCCAGATTTTCGCCACTTATACCAATTGCCGATCATCGACAATCTATATTGGCAGATATACACATCGTGTTTATTTTGTTATAGCAGCTGGTATACAAGGCTCCAGACTATATCTCTTTTTTTACCTTAAAAAAAATATTTCAACTGTCCTGAAGTAACTGTAAACCAGTAAAAGTTCTGAAAGTTATCCCTTTACTTTGTTATGGTCATCTAGTGATTATTTTCATAACACACGCAATAAATATGATTTTTGTTCATTCAACTGTCTTTGCAGAAAACCACATTTCACAAGATTACTGTTCAAGATATTATGATAATGTTAGAATTTATCTTATCGCTAAATTATCAGTTTTGCTGAACGTAGCCTGAAAGCATCATAATTAAAAACTTAATTTATACCGTTAACGTTACACCAACTAGCTCGTAGCTTAAGTAAGCATGAAGACAGGAAGCAGACATCAATGCTTTGTTTATAACGTGTAGCGATTGTTTTCTTGCAGAAAGATGTGGTTGTGGCTGCCAACAAGGTGTCCAATAAGGTGACCGGCGTGTCTTTCTCTGTGGACAGCTCCTACTTTGTAACTGTCGGCAACAGACATGTCAAATTCTGGTATCTGGACCACTGCAAGGCCAGCAAGGTAATCTTAGTTGTTTTTATAAACTTTGCTTTGCTTTAAACGGGAGTTTGGTTTTGTCACACTTTCCATTTAATTGTCACAACTGCTTTATTGCATAATCAGATAATCAGATAAAGAAGTGAAAAATAATTTAGTACACATTTTTGACTTATTATTTGTCTTTGTCACACCAAGAAGTTCTACTTTTTAACGAATGATGCACAAAAACACGACAGCGTGTGCAGACATTTCAAACTGACTGAACAGCTGTAACAGACGACATACACAGAAATAACTCTGCATTACAATGTCAATGTAACCAGTGTTCTGCTTTCAGTCTGAGCCTCATCGTCTTAACTCTCGCCTCCCTCGGTGGTATTTAGGCCAGCGCTCCGGTCCCCCTGCTGGGCCGCTCGGGGCTGCTGGGGGAGCTGAGGAACAACTTCTTCTGCGACGTGGCCTGCGGACGGGGCTCGACGTCCGACTCCACCTTCTGCATCACGTCCTCCGGCCTGCTGTGCGAGTTTAACAGCAAGAGGATGCTGGACAAGTGGGTGGACCTGCGGGTGAGTGGCGCACAGGAAGTACCGGCAGTGACAATAAGTTGTTTGGGCTCTTTAGCTCTACCACTACTCTTATGAATTATTGATCCCATATCGGAGTGCTGCAGGGGATATTGATCGGGTCATTCCACCTAATGTGGGTGCTAACATTATTTTCAGTGATATCTCAGCTTGCCTGGCTCTGTCTGAAGGTAAAAAATAAATAAAAATCTGCCTACTAGCAATTCTGCTAGCTTACTAAATATTTTTTGTGGCATCATGGCATTCAATGCAGAATTCTTACTTTGAAAGGCCATAAATGCGACGCTGCTAGTCACTGTAATGCTCGTGGTCAATGTCCAGCTGTGGTGTTTAATCAAGAGGTGAAGATGATGACGGCCTTCTGTTAGAGGATCACAGAGGGATTAGCAGCAGAAACGAGGAACATTGCAGGATGCATTTGGACGTATTCCAGTAAAGACGCATTTTATTTCCCACGTCGACCTTCAGTAACCTATGTCGTTATTGACACGCAGGATTGTTGTGCACCTCCCTTACACTTAATTATGAAACTGCAGTTGATTTCTCCTGATTTATCATTAGTTGACCCACCTTTTTGTTCACCAGTACATTATTGTGGACAGAGTCGTCTGCTCTGGTCCTCTGTAAACGTGAGCACTCTGCAATGATCCGATGTCCCTGTTGTTTTCCTTGCAGACGGGCGTGGCCCAGTCTCTGTCTCTGTCTGAGGATATGATCTTCTGTGGCTGCGCTGATGGAATGGTGCGAGCCTTCAGCACCGTCGACTTTCACTTTGCCGGCACGTTGCCGTGGCCGCACCACCTCGGGGCTGACGTCTCGGCCGTGACGGAGGCCAGGTGAGGAAGAGCTCAGGAGTAACGCAGCCTTTCCTTGGCAGGGATCCACGGCAGGATCAAATGCTCTCCTCTCACGTGGCTCCGTCTCACAGGCTGAATAACTCCTGAATGTTTCCAGCTAGAGCTCTCGTCTAAATCAATATTATATATATAAACAGTATTTTAAGCTTGTTTTAAGTTACTAAACTGAACCACATATCTTCGAAGTCCAAAAGAGATATGATGTCTTATCACAAATCTTATTGCACAACACTTGAAATTAATTAAAACAATGGAACTATTGTTCTGATTTTTTTATGATTCAGTCGGCATACATTTGGCAATTTCTCTACTGTTTTTCTTTAGCAATATTGCTGGTTAAATTATTCAGGAGGCCTTCCCTGCCCCTGGTCAAAATGTGTTACTATTTTTAGAAAAACATCTGTCGCTGATATTCCATTATCTTGGAATATGGATTCCAATCTCATTTTCCATCAGTCACCTGTTTTCCACCAAGACGGACGGCCACTACCCAGACGCCATTGCTGTGACCTACGACCCCGTCAGCCAGTGGCTCAGCTGTGTGTATAACGACCACAGTCTGTATGTGTGGGACGTGAGAGACGTCAACAGGGTGGGGAAGGTGCACTCTGCCCTCTTCCATGCTGCCGGTGTCGGGGACCTGGAGGTAAACAAGGGCACGATACATCACCTCTTTGACCCTGGTGACGCATGCAGTGTGATTCTACCCAGCAGCTGATTCAGTGTGTAGTTAATAATTACACAACGGTTTGAGTGTTGCATTGACTGGGCGACTGATTCAAAACCATTCAAAGTCCCAAAAATTGGGCAGCTTTGGGCAGCTCATGTCTCCACAGAATCCAGGACCAATTTGGAAACACTTAATGGATATTATTATTAGATTCTGCTACTGAATATGTTGTATATTAATAATAATAATAATAATAATAATAATACATTTCATTTATATAGCGCTTTTCGTGGTACACAAAGACACTTGACAAAACATTTTTTAAATCACCATATAAGCTATACAATAAAAGCAGATACATAAAAACAATAAGAACATGGAGCACACAATCACACATTAAAAGCAGTTCTGAAGAGGTGGGTTTTGATTTGTGTTTTGACTATGGGAAGGTCAGTGCAGTCTAGGATGAGTTTGGGGAGAGAGTTCCAGAGGGAGGGGGCAGCTATGGAGAAGGCTCTGTCACCCCATGTCCGGTGCTTGGTCCTATGGGGGATGGATAGGAGGTTGGCATCAGAGGAGTGGAGCTGACGGGATGGAGTGTGGTGAAGGAGCAGGTCGGTGAGTTAGGAGAGGGCCTGATTATGGAGGGCTTTGTGAGTGAGGAGAAGGATTTTGTATTGGATCCGTTGTGGGATGGGGAGCCAGTGGAGGTTCTGGAGAAGAGGGGTAATGTGATCTCGGGCGGGTGTGGGTGCAGACGAGCAGCAGAGTTCTGGATGTACTGGAGTGTATTGAGGATGTTGGATGGTGTGCCAAAGAGAATACTGTTGCAATAGTCAATTATGGAGATGATGAAGGGTCAAGGGTCAGGGTTTCAGCAGATGAGGAGAGTGATTGGCGGAGACGGCTATGTTTTGTGAAAAAAGGCAGTTATGGTGATTTGTTTGACGTATTATTGCACCCTTACTAGTGTTCGTTTTAACATGCTAATCACAGGCAATAAAAGGTCATTTTGTGACATTGCATTATAGATGAAACTTTGATTCTGACTATTATGAGGATGTAAAGGCTTTGCGAGGCCTTATTCATTCCCAATGAGCATTTTCACAACCTACAACATGCATTTGAAATAGAAAAGCAGAGCTAATTATTACATGCTCCATAGTGAATTTAAATCAATGGCCCAGCGCTGGATTTCTGCTTTATTTGTGTACTCCCTCTCAACTAAAACCCTTCTCTCTTGCCCTTCCCCAGATGTTCCCAGATGTTCCCGGGGAATTCGGGGCCGGTTTGTCATCAGGTGCATTCCTTACCTGCTCAGCTGACAACACCATCAGACTGTGGCGCGTGGACGATCGAACACAAAATAATTTTCACTCTCAGAACATCCTCAGTCGTGTGAGTTTATCTGAGAAGAAAATAGTAAATGTTATAGAAACTCACAAAGCCTCCTCCTCGTGATGGCTTATTTCTCTATCCGTGCCGTTGCTTCTGCAGGATCTCCTGAATATAATCTACATAGACGGAAACACGAGTGCCTTGCAGGATCCTGAATGTTTGACGAGTATGAATGCGGACAAACAAGGAGATGGACAGACATCAGAGAGCAGGACCGGCATCAGGACCATCTGTGTCAGTCCAGACGGCAAACATCTGGCATCCGGAGACCGCAACGGGATGCTGAGGTCGGACAAGAAGGCTTAAACTGAGACTGATGAGTGACTGAGGTGACTTCCATCCTAAAAAAACATAAAAAAACATATTTTAAATTATGCTCTACAGGGTTCATGATGTCAGGAGCCTGGAGGAGATTCTGAAAGTGGAATCCCATGATGCTGAGATCCTCTGCCTTGAATACAGTAAACCGGAGACAGGTCAGCGTGTGTGACAGCGTCAGTGATTATAAGGCCGGGACGCTCGAAGAGCGTCCATGTGTCCGCTGCGTGCACGATTATGTGATTAAGTTGTCTCAATGCTGTCAGGCCTGAAGCTGCTGGCCACGGCGAGCAGGGACCGCCTGATCCATGTCTTGGATGCTGAGGATGACTACAGCCTGGTGCAGACACTTGATGAGCACTCTTCATCCATAACAGCCGTCCGCTTTGCTGGTGAGCCACTCGAGACACTGTCAACATCTGACAGCTAATCTTTGCTTAATCCTCGCTTTCATCTCCATTCAGTCCCACTCTTTTATGTCGCTTGCAGCTTCTGCTTGTTAAGATAATAGATGACAACTGCATGTGTTAGATGGCGCTTTGTTTGTTTCATCAAATTATTTTCTGTTGTTTGCATACTTGTATCAGTTACTTCCCTTGTTTTTTAATTTAGATTAATTAAAAAAAATCTAGTCTCTAGACTTTTCTTTAGATTGGAGAAAAATACTATTTGTCGCTGACTGGTGAAGACTGGCCTTAGTGACTTCTTTTAAAGTAAAAAAACAAAAGTAATAATTCAATATTTGTCTTTGTTCTTTAGCCAATGACAACAAGGTGAGGATGATCAGCTGTGGGGCAGACAAGAGCATCTATTTTCGCACTGCACACAAGGTAAGACACGCTTGAGCAAGCTGCAATCCGTTAACTCCCCACATCAAAACATGTATCTTCCCACAGGTAGAATATCTGATGAACACATACATTATGTATTGCTTGTTGTTATGTAATAATTGATTTGGCTCTTCGCCGAGAGTTAGATGAGAAGATCAATGTCACTCTTACAACTGTACACTAAATATGGAGGTGGAGCCATTAGCTGGTTAGCTTAGCTTAGCACAAAGACTGAAAACGGATGGATACAACCTGGCTCTGTCCAAAGGTTAAAAAAAGAAAATCCACCTACCAGCACCTCTAAAGTGCTCTTATTAATACTCTAAATCTGTTTTTTTTTATTAATATGATAAAGTCATTGTCATTGATTTTTAAATATTTGCAGCTAAATTTATCGACAGAGGAACACAATTATTTGCTACATCCAAAAATAATTTCCCAAAAATTCAAATAATTATTTTTGGCCATTAGATGACTCAACGAGGAGCTAATCTTGGTTCGGCATTCTCTGCTGCGTCATTGCTTTTGACTGAATTGAACTATAAATCAATGTATTCCTCACACTGAGTAATCACTTTGCTGCCGGACAGTAACACAATCTATTTAGAATCTGTTTGTGAACACAACTTCCTGCTACCGTCCTCCAGGGCCCTATTTCTCGTACCTGGCTCAACAAAGTCGAGCATATGTTCTATTATCCAGCTTAAATTAGCGAGTTGATTGACGTCAGGCTAACTCGGTTTCTCCATGGCTGATCCGTGCTGAAACGGTCTCCAGACGTCAGTCATCTGGATAAATGCGCGTGCCCGCTCCTCTTCGGAAAGGATAATAATCAAGCACTGACACCACGATGTTCTAACAGTACAATGGCAAATAAACTCAGAGGAACCTTCTTTTTTTTTCGAGATGATCATGAACCCATATGAGGAATTCACTTCCTTAATCATTCGCAGCAAACGCGTTGCGAATATTCCAACGTTTTTGCAACGTTGTTGGTTGAACGCAGACAAGTTCAATGCGTCAGTGTTGGGAAAATGTATCGGCTAATTTTAAGTGCTTCATCCCCCAACTCAATTAGATTATATTTATTTAAAAGTAGTATACGATATATATACTGTATGTGTATGAATCATGTACTATATATGTGTATATACATGTATGTGTAGATTACCATATAACTAGTAGTTTGAATATGTGTATGGGCGGCTCAGTATGTATGTATTATTCATAATCAAAAATTCAATCAATTAAAGCAGTGAAAAGAAATTGTGTATGATTCTCTGTATTCTCATCATGAGTCCACCTTAATCATTTTCTACAATAATGATATGTATGGTGTACTAATAACACTGTCATATAATTATGAGTGCTTTCAACACATCCATAAGTTACTTAATAGCTAAATAAACTTAAGAATGGGTGATAGTCTATGTCTGTGAGACGGGCAATCGGCTGCACCTGTGGTGATCAATGTCCGTGGCTCGAGAAGCTCTCGTAAATAAATGATTTCTTGTCTGCAGAATCTATGGCGCCGCGTACAGGAAGTCATCAAGATGTGAGAACGGATCTCGGCGATCTGAAAGAACTCTCTCCCTATAAAACTAATACAACTAATATCGCTTCTTCATCAATGAGGAAGGGAGCTGCCGTTTTTGTCCGGTGGGAGTGGTCAGCTTATCCAGTGAATTTCAGTAAGCCTGCCCGGGAGCAGGTTTAAATCTTTGTCTGTGTTGCTATGGTGATTTATCTAAGCTTGCTTCGAAGAACCTAAAAGCCAGACCTACGTCATCTTATCCTGAAAATTAGCCCGCTAACTCAGTAAGCCAGGTACGAGAAATAGGGCCCAGCTTGGCTTCTGGGTCACTGGGACTACTTTCTGTTCGGCCAGAGTTGCATAAGTTACAACATTCTTTGTAAACTTAAGTCACGATTCAGGCCACGGCAGTGACTCGTTTATGTTTTGTAGAGCACAATGAAAAAATTACTTGTTAGTCTTCAGTAAAATCTCATTTCTAGAGTGTGAAAGAGCTTCTTCTGTGCTTTCTTTTATCGGGCTCTGTGGGGTTCTAATTGAACCATAATAGTCATTTTTGACCGTGACACATGGCTGAAACTTAGAAACGTATTAATTCCGCCAAACTTTAACTGAGACAAATACTCAATGTTCTGCATGTCGTGCATTTCAAGCAGAACAACTATGTCTTCATGCCCACTTTAGGACATACACTTATTCATATTGACTTGAACTCATCTGTGCAACATTTAGATATCTGAAAGGCATACATCATGTTTGATATTTTCTTTCCAAACAACGTGACAAGCTACAGCAGCCTTCCCTGTCTGACGAAGAGATCAAGACCTTCATCTTCTCATATTAAACGTCAACAAAACTCAGGAGATGCTCCTTGAATCTGAGGCCGGAGTGACCGACCACGAGGTGGGTGGTCATCAAAATCCAGTCATTCAGGAGTCCTAGTACAAATACGCAGACGTCCACGTAGACAACCGTTGGAGCTGGGAAACACACATTGATAACCTGTGCGTCGGGCTGGAGCACAGACTTCGAGGCGATCAAGGCCGTATGGAATGAGCAGCCTAGAGAGCATCATTAGATCTGGAATCACAGCATGGTTTGGAAACTTAACAGAGCAACTGAAGCCGCCAGCATGCACAAAGCAGCTATGAAGATAATCGGGGGGAAGAAAGACCACAAGGCCTTTCGGAGCCTGAGCGAGCAGGCGGTCATGAGATAAGCAACAGAAATCATTGCATACTCTGAAAATCCTCTCTTCTCCGAATATAAACCTCTGGCATCAGAAGGAGGACTCTGCGTGTCAGAGTGCAAATCAAACTTGCTTGAGGCGATCCTTTGTTCCAGCCTCCGTCAAGCTGCTGAACTCTTAATACTGAATCTTACACACACACAAGCATTTTAGCGCTGTCGCATCTTTGCGCTTTAATTCCGCAGGTTCTCTTTTTTAAGATGTTGTGTTGTCAAACGTGAGACATTTTGAGACGTTTTCATGGTGTTTTTATGATGTTTTTTATGCATTTCCCCTCACGGGCAGTACAGTTTACTCCGCTCCGCCTCTCTATTTGTTTCACAGACTGAGAGAAGAACTGAGTTCAGGCGTTCTCACCACCTGGTGAGGAAGACCACGCTGTACGACATGGGTGTAGACCCCACCTGCAAGTACGCTGCTGTCGGCTGCCAGGACCGCTGCATCAGGTGAGTGCATTGGCGTGTGTGTGTGTTTTCTTTTTTTTAAGATCCATGAGGTTTGCAATGGGAAACGAAAACCCATTTTCTTTCCTTCTGACTGTAGGATTTTCAACATCAGCAGTGGCAAACAGAAGAAACTCTTCAGGGGCTCGCTGAGCGAGGACGGCAGTGTGCTCAAGGTAACATGCGCCTCCATAGTCTGCACCCTGCATGCCGTTCCCTCCCTCCCTCTATATATATATATATATATATATATATATATATATATATATATATATATATATATATATATATATATATATATATTAGTATCAACTCTTTTGTCCCCTCTCTCCCTCCCGGCAGGTTCAGCTTGATCCGTCAGGTCAATATGTGGCCACCAGCTGCTCCAATAAAAACATCAGCATCTTTGACTTCTACACTGGGGAATGTGTGGCCACCATGGACGGACACTCTGGTACCGGAACACACACACCTGCACCTTCACACACACATTTTTATAACGTCAACCTGAGCTGTGAGTAATTACATTTCTAAAGCAGCGGAGAATCTTATTACCGACAATTAACCCTTCCCTAAGTCCTGCCCCTCCAACCAGACTGAATGTAGACAGACACATGCTGTTTCCAGTGATCAAAGACCCGGCTTTACAGGAACTGTGTTGTTCCTTCATTTCATTGTCTTCTTTCTTGATCGCCATGGTGATGTGGTGGTTAATGTTTACACTGTCATTTGTAGCTTTAGCTTCTATTTTTATCTTTATAACCTGTTTTCACTGATGAATCTATTTTACATCCTGGATTTATCCTTCAAATGAATATTTTAGACCCTTCTGTTTGCTTGTTTTAGCCAGAAGTCAGATCATATTAATGAAGGGAGTGCAGTTAGTGACAGTGTGGACATGGTGGCAAAGGGTCAATTGTCAGAAACCATAATATAAGGAGCGTCGCCATATTTTTTGTTTTGCAGAGATCGTCACTGGGCTAAAGTTCACCAACGACTGCAAGCATCTGATTTCTGTGTCAGGGGACAGGTGAGAAACAGTCCTGTGCTAGTGGTCCATCTGGAGACAATTAGTACAATACGTTGTATTTCTGAAAAGATAGCAAGCATTAGTTCTATATTTTAAATGTGAGATCTAACAACAAAGAGGCATTCAAATATGAACAGTGTGCTAGAATAAAATGACTGCAGATAACCAAGAGTGGAGCAGCGAATTAAAATCATTTTCGACCTCAGCTGCCAGACGAAATGAGGGGGGAAATGTGTTTGCAGACAGTTTTCTCAATAGTCGAGCTGAAATGAACTGAAATGTTGAATTTTTAATGCCTGAATGCTTTTATCTACCAGCTGCATCTTTGTGTGGCGACTGGCTCCAGAGCTGACAATCTGCATGAGAGAGCGGCTCAGCCAGCTCCGACAAGACCCCAACACGCCGCTCTACAGGACCCCCAGTCTCAGGTGACGGTAGCCCACTGCACCACCTTTGACCCCTGAAGGACTTTCATTTATCACATTTATTCCCTAAAAAAAAGTTAATGAAGCAGCATAAAGACTGCCAGAATCTTCACACATATCCTTTTGACTCTGGTGGTAGGCGAGAGGTGCACAGCGCCCCCACGCTGGACAGCCTGTCCGCCGACAGTGACTGCGAGCACGAGGAGGACGGAGCGGAGAACGGCAACGCCAATGACCCACAAGACATCACAGCCAATACTTCCTCCGACAGCAGCCATGGAGAGGAGGACACAGGTACTCATCATGGCCCAAATGAGGATACAAACGCAGTCTCGCTGATTCTGGTCCACGTCGTGTCTGCCACCTGCAGAGATCCTGACCTTTATATTCTCTCTGTGTGGAGGGGCAGTGTCTGAAAAAACAAACAGTCCAGACATCAAACGAGTATTATTTCATTATTTTGAAGCTTCTGTGTTCTTTCATACAACAGGTGATTCAGATGAAGGACAGGACTGGGAGATGACAAAGGTTGGTGGTTATGTTCAGTGTGAAGAGACTTTTATTAGTTTAAACAGTTTAATGCTTTTGTATGAGAAATATTAAACGGGAAGAGCATTGTCATCGCTCCATCTGTTCATTTTTGCATCCTTGTGTTCCTTTTCACATGTTTCTAAGGGCTGCAGATTATAATGCTGTGTGTTTAATACTTTTGTATATTGTGTTTTTCATTTATTCTTTTAAAATGATTTCCTGCTAAGTACAGTACCAAATACCTAACAATACTGTATAACATTGTGTGTATAATGTTTCCCTTTAATTGAGTTCCTAGCAAATACTTCATAGTTCTTAGTAAAAGCTTATGAAAATCGTTAGTACAAGCTTTACGCGTGTAGGATGGGAAGCTGATGAACAGCAGATCGGATGGGAAGCTGATGAACAGCAGATCTGCTGCTTCAGTCTTCTGTCTATATTACTTTTCTGTCAGCTCTTCAGAAGGACAGGGGTGGCTTTAAGATCTCGGGCTTCACTCCACCACACATGAGATTAAATCCTCTGTGATTTACTGGAGGAAGAACTACCCTGCTGAGTCTTAAAAGTGATTCAAAGAAAAGCTATGTGAAATCCAAAGTGTGGGTACTAAAAACTAGATCACAAAACCTCATCTCAGAATTGCACATCTGGGTATAAACAGATACTTTTTCAACGTTTTGACATTTTAATTCCTCCACGCCGGCAGCAGCCGGGCCTGAAGAGTTATATTTCACGAGTTGCCCCTCCCGTCCACGTCAAATTTGGCACAAACGTCCACCTGGACTCAAGGGGAAAATGATTCGATGTTCACAGGTCACAGATCTCACGCCCGTACCGTTCTCGTCCTATCCGAGCAACACCTTGAGGGAATTTCTTCAAATTTGGCACAAATGTCTGTAGGACACACGGTTGAACTGATCAGAATTCGGGGGGGTCAAAGGTCACCGTAAACCTTGATACATTCACATGTTAATTTTAACGATTTTACACAAATGTCTTAACATGACATTTTGGACAGACATGGATGTAAACTCTAGCATTGTGGAGGCATGCTAGTTCATTCATGTCTTTTCAAGTCGTAGTCATGGGTCATTGTGTCGACTTGTACGTCCTTTCTAGCATGCAGCCATCAGCCCGGACCCACCTGACTCCTCTAAACGTCCTCGGAGGCGCTGGTCTCATCGTATGGGCTCTCTGGAGCTAATGGTGAAATCCATGCTGGACCTGAGGCAGCTGGAGACCTTTGCTCCCAAGAAAAAACCCAACTGCGCTCCCCATGACCGAGAGAGATGGAGCACGTCCAGCCTCCACGAGCCCGTGGTATGCATAGATCTACGTTTGAGAGAAAGAAAGAGGATCCATGTGTGTGTGTGTGTGTGTGTGTGTGTGTGATTGCGCCACTAAGTCGCCTCCTTTTCCGCAGCTGCAGTTGGACAAGAAAGCCAATAGGCCTCGTCCCTGGCCACATGCTGACTGGCTGTCCTCACACCCATCCAAGGGCATCGGGGGGGCGGACGGAGCCGTGCTGTACCCCGAGGAGAGCGAGGGCGATGCGAGGGTGCAGGGCGGGTAAATCCCCACTCAGTATACATGCGCTCACTGCGGCAGTCACAGCAACATTGAAAGGGGAACAAAAGTGCTTTTCTATTCTTGGCGTCCCTCCGCCCACGTTCCTCATTGTTTCCACCACCTCTCCGTTTTCATACGCCAGTGAGTACACGGTGAAGGAGCGGCGTTGCAGGAAGCAGAGACGAGGGGTCCGCAGCCCGGACAGCGCTTGCTCGCTGGGCTACGACAGCAGGGACTCCAGCCCGGATCGTGTCTTGGATGGTGAGATCTTACTCTGTCACCAACAATAATAATAAAAAAATATTTAAAAAAAATACTCTCAAAGCAAGACACAATTATGATTGAGATTCATTTCATTCAATGATTTACTTTTGCTAGAATGAAAACACAAGGGCACTACAAGTAAAGATTACTATTTAAAGCCACTTCTGTAGACTTTACCACCCCTCAGTAATACCATCACTTTACCATCAATTTCTGTAAACAAAAGCTAATGCCCCAAAATTCAATTAAGTTCAATTTTATAAATTTTTGTTGCTGAAATCATATCAAATTTCTCCACATCTCTGCTTTCAGTGAAGGTTTTTCTTGCTTCTTTCTTTTGCCTGAACACTATAGTAAGCATGAATGCAGCATACTAATGTTTGAGGAATTTTTAAATAGATCAAAGTTACACGTGTATGCTACACATCAGTATTTCTTTTTATCTGTCTGCTGTTATGTTTCAAGTCATACATACTTTTAAATATGTCAAGGGCTGGATTTTAAAATGAAAAGCTAACATTCACATGAAAGCCACGATATCTCTTCAACATACAGTATAAACCTGATTCCCCGCCGAGAGGGATTTAAGCACACAGAGGCTCGGATCCTCCTTCGGTTTCAGACCTGATAGAAATATGTCAGATATTACAACCGCGTACGCCTCAGTGTCCTGATCAGTGATCTGTTCTGGATCATCTGGCACCTGCCTGCCGTATGCAGGAGATGAATGAAGGTCAATAAATGGTTGTTTTTCGCTTTCAGATTCTGCAGATGTTGAGTCCTTGAGCCCGGACAGCTCCAGCGAGGAGCGTGAAGAGAGGGAGGAAAAGGAGCGAAGGGCAGAAGTGACGAGTATGGACCAGGCTCTGAGGACAGTGACGGACACTGCTGACGTTGGTCGAGAAGATTCCTTCAAGCAGAACTTTGAGACGCCGGAGGAGAGCTGTATCATGGGTAAGAGGAGAGGTCAAACACTCACGTTACTTAAAAGGAATACTTGGAGGTTGGTGAGGCTCGGCTTAGCAGGGGTCTCCTAATGAAGTCTCAGTGGCTCCTGGTAAAGAAATAGTCCGGCCATGAAAATACAATAGAAGTAGAATGGGTATTGAACTGTTTTCTGGTCGTCAATTGACTTGGAAATGGGGACTGTTTGCCTCTATGTCCTGTCTTTAAGCTAAACTAACTGTCTCCTGGCTGGAACCAGTCGGTATCTGTCTTTTCATATTTCTCGGGGCAAGAACATGAATACACTTAAATTCCCAAAATAATGGACTGATCCTCTCAATGACCACATTTGCAAGTAGACATGCAAACAATATCGATTAGTCTTTCGGTTTCTCTTTCCTTTTTTTTGTCTCTCTGTCACTGTTTCTATTTCTCTTCTCTCTGCCACTGCCTCTATTTTCCTTTTTACCCCTTTTTTTCCCTTCTAACGCTTGATGTCCGTCTACAGTCGAGAAGAGCAAAGTCCCTCGGCTCAGCATGTCTTCACGCTTCCTGGCCAGAGGACATAATAACAGGTACTGTTGACCAGTGTGGATTCACAGCTATAATTACAAATCCATGTGGATCACGCACACTGCTCTGCTAAACCATCTGTGCTGAGCTGTCAGGTCCAAAATGACATTGTAATTCTATGTGTGTAGGAAGATTGTGTTTTTTGTCCTCAGATGTTTTCACTTGTTCATTTGTATAATACAAAATTGTGCAGCAAGACAGTGAACTACGATAATTCAAAGAAACTATGATTTAACATTTGTGAAATAAGCTTATTCGCTTTCTTGCAAAGTTGCATGACAAGATGGATACCCTTCTAATGTCATATGATGCAACAACGGTTAGCTTAGCACAAAGACTAGAAACAGGGAAACTGCTCCAAAGCTCACTTAGTACTATGTTATATATAGTTTCTAAATTTGTAAAATAGTTTCAGAGTATTTCTTGACCGACCAGTAACTTCATGCAGTCTCTGATGGTTGCCTGGCAACTGCTCTTGGCCAAGAAATAACCCAGCACATAGCCCTCCCCATGGAACGAGCTTTAGAGGTAATGCTCACTAATTTGAGCCAGGCTAGCTGTCTTTGTGCTAAGCTAAGCTGTCCGGTTGCTCGCTGTAGCTCCACATTCTCAACTTAGTCTTGGCTAATTTCCCAAAGTTTTACTTTAGTGTGACACTGTCCAAAAGTAGCCTTGCATAGCTAGACCTCCACAGCACTGTGTCAGCGCTTAAGAAAGATCTGGCTCCACACATTATCATTCTGCTACAGGGGAAAAAAACAAACACTCTGGCTTCTTTGTATTTCTTTAATCACAATCACAATCGCCCTGAGCGGCGCCAAGCACAGGATGCAGTTACGGTGCCCTTGCAAAACAGATAGCGCAGATAAAGGAAGGGGAGGAGAAGGCCATGTGGGATGTGCAGCCTCCTAAAGCTCACTAATTAGCATGCAAAACTATTTCTTGGTGAAGCACAGTAGGCAGAATGCTAACATTGTGTGTTTGACTCCCCCCTTCCCCTTTCTCTCTCTGTGTAGGGGCATGCCTCTTTTTGCCAAAGTGCATGGAAAGGAACAAGGCAGCCACTCGTCTAAGCCCCCTGTGTCAAAAGTGCGGCCCTTGATGGACGATAACCAGAGCAGGAACACGGAGGACAAGACCCCGGTGTCCCCCGGCAGGATCGAAGGCCCACAGTAAGAAGAAAACACACACTATAGGAGCTGAATGGGGTTTATTTTTATAGTGCTGCTTTGGCAGGCTCGGATTAATGAATCATAAATGCGAAAGATTAAAAAAAGTAGCATAAATAAATGATTCCAAAACATGAATGAGTCCAAATGGCAAGAATGCAAAGAATAATATATCCTGGACAAAACAAAGATTCATCAGGTCACACAAGACTATTTTGTTTACACTGTTTACAACCAGCACACTTTCTGAAAACTCATAACATGTCATGAGTCATGATGATGTGATTAAAATGTAGCACAGATGCGAAGGAAAACAAAATCTAAATTAGCACAACTGATATTTACTTGGGCTTGGTTTATTTTGGCCCTTTTTGGGACTGAATCATTGTGTCCAAAGTGATCTTAAAGCTGCTGTGTTGACTCTCAGCAGGCTAGATGCTCCAGACAGAGACTGTGGCACCCTGAAGAAGAGGAAGACTTCAGGGACCCACCTGTGGAGGATGTCCAACCCGCCATCCAAAGCACCGCTGCTGCTGGACAGAGCGCCGTGTTTGCAGAAATCCCACTCTGCCCAGAACTTGGCCTCAGAATGTACGTTTCATCGGCATTTTGTCAATTTATTGCTATTTATGTGTTGCCATTTCTGTAATATTTAGGTCAGATTTTTCATTGAGCTAGGTATACATTGTGACATTCATTTGCATGGGGATCTTTTGTGAAATATTCCATATAAGTTGCTAAAATTACCTGGAATTGACAATAATAACGTTTATATGATGTACAACTAAACGTAATTCTGAACAATTTGGCACAACATGAATACATTTATGTCTGTTTCTCAAACAAATCTCTGCTTCTTCATCTTCTCCCCAGCTCTTCACTCCCCTGTGCCCTCTAGTGACCGAAGGGAGTTGCGCAAAAGACCTCAGCAGCTTCTCCTGGATCCTGACGCTCCCAATCCTTCCTTCCACTTTTCTTCCCCCTCCTCTGGATCCCCGCAGTCCCCCGATTCCCCCCTGCCCTGGGAGAGCCCCAAACTCAGGCCCCACTCCTATATGAACCCCACTGCCAGCTCCAAGGCCAAAAGCAGCCGTTCCACCTCGCTCGGAGACGTTATCCAGCTGGCCACCCCACCTTGCTCCCCGCACTCTCCCAGGGCCAGGAGGTCGTTTGGGGAGCTCGAGGTCGAACCTGCCGTTCTCACCTCGTCTCCCGTCCCCGCTTTGACCTCCGCCATCTCAATCAGTCCTCCCCATTCTACAGCTGCAGTTTCACCCTCTCCGTTCGCCCAGAGCATCCCGCCCTCCCGCATCCCGCTTCCCAAACAGCCTCTCAGCCCTCGTCGCAGCCTCTGCCTGGAGGTGACGCCGAGCTTGAGTTGTCCCAGCAGAGACCCGGCGGACGACGCACCGACTACAGGAAGCAGAGGTTAGACATGCCAGCCGTGCACTGTTGACGTCGCACATGAGCGCACAAAGTAAAGAACTGAAAAGCAGCGTGTGATTTTGTGTCCATCTTGTCGTCTCCAGCACTGGGCAGGCATCGCTCTTTGGATCCTTCTTTTATGAGTTCCCTACCAGTGAGGCAGAAGAGAGACTCGGTTTTAGAGAGGTACTTTTTAATTTATTTTTTAAACTGCTTCTCAACATTTAGCTGCAAGATTTTTGTTTATAACTTACACACATCTCTTCCCAGTGCCAATGAGCCGTCACAAGCGGCTGTAGCCAAAGAGTGCCCTCTGGTGCCCGAACAGACCTGCACATCCAGCGCTGATCCCCAGCCAGGTCTGACCCCCCCAGAACTCTTTTATCAACCTGTCCGTCACTTCCGTTCCTCCCCTCCATCCCTGCGTCTTGCCCTCGGCCTTCTGGCCTGTCTGTCTACCTGCCTGTCTGTCTCTCGTTCCTCCGTCTGTCTCTGAGCCCGCCTCTCACTGTGAGGACATGGGCGAGTCCCACAGATTTTAAGTCTGCTGTCATGGTTGATTCGGAGATCTGTTTGTGCAGCAGACTCGACATTCCAATCTAAACCGCTTATTACTATAAAAATAGCCAACTAATAGAAAGATTGCGGAGGAAATTGCACACATCAATGATCCCTTTTGATGATAAATAATAATTGCCTCACATTACGCCGTGTCACAGAGAGCCTTCTGCAGATTGTTTCCCTCACATTGCTCACTTGCTCAGTAAATGAAGGTGTCTAATAGAGTTCAAATGCTGAAATGAGGCTTAAAATAACTTCTTCATCCGGTTCTTCACGCTCCTGTGCCGGCTGCTCTGTGGATGATAACCGCCTCACAAAGGCAACAGATTTCATTTCATTTCAATTTGAGAACACAGAAACCATAAATGCCATTAAGTGATATCCAGTCCACATTTGTACCTACAACTGTGTTTCGCCGGAGGATATAAAATGTGAAATCATTATTTTCCTTAGCTGCTGCTCTCTGGCTTTTCTTCTTCTATAGTTTCTCTTCTGCAACCCAAGTTTATTGCATGCTGTTTTAATGTTCTTCAACCTTTTGCTCAACATTTACTGTGTGCCCACTTCGCTCGATAACCGTGTGTTTTGTGTGCAAACACTGTATAGTGTGTGCGTCTTTGTGAATGCTCCGGTTTGCCACATGCTGCGCGGTACTTGAAAGAGCCCTTCACTCTCTCTCCGCAGATCTCTCCATCACCTTGGAAACTTGTAGGCAGGCTGTTACGGAGCTTCACAGCAGTCTGAGAAAAACCGCCATGCTCTACTCCACGGTCAGTGTGTGTGTGTGTGTGTGTGTGTGTGTGTGTGTGTGTGGGGGGGGGGGGGGGGGGTTGGAGAGATGGGGTAAAGAAAGGAAAAGGAAGATATATCAAGAAGAGAGACAAAGAGATCAATTCTGCTCCTAGCACATCTTTATATTATTAAAGAGCTGAAACAGGAAGTACATTAATGGAGGCGATTAACATCAGAATCAGAACCATTTATTTGCCATGTATGTTTTGTAACATAAAACGGAAGCTACTTTGATAACTCATAATGTATTTTAAGTTGTTGTTTTTGGTACACAAAAAAAGGAAAAACATCTGCTCTTTCCAGGTCCTCAAACGTAGGAATATACTGCTATTATTTGTCTCGTGAAAAATCCATCCCATGTTTCAAAAGTCCAGACTTTTCAAGTATATAATCAATCAGTAGTTATTGTCAAACAATATCTTCCCAATCTCTACATGATGTTTTTGTCAACCTTAATTATTTTGGGGGGGTCGAGTATTTTGCTTGAAAAATCCAACAAAATCAATAAAACCAGTCATTCCCAAAGACTGGGCCGGGAGATTTTATTTAGGTGTCCAAGTACATTTGCTGAATTTCTACCTGAGTCTTAAACATGTATATCTTCAGTACACCTTTGAGCCACAAGAGGGCGCCTGAATGTTTGTATTGTTCAGATAATTGTCTAATTAAAACAAACGTTTGTTTTTCTACTGAGGGGAAATTAAAAATGAATGAGAGCCCATTAACTCCGCCTAAATGCATTTATTTTGTCTAATTTATAAAGTATATGTGTATGTATTAATGTGTATATGTTTTCAATAACACATGCATGAAACTAATTTGTGATTTATCAATCAATTGTGATTATAACTTCTAAATGTTTGGTTTACCTATACAAGGTAATATAATTTGATGTGGAAATATCAGTAAAAATGATAAGGAACATTCATTTACACAAAATTTGCTCTTATAGATTTATAGATGAGGCCTATTGTGAAGATAATAATGACTACCGGTACTCCAATCAGGACCATCATGTTGCATTTTTTTATAGACACAAACTTAAATCGATTAATATAGAGAAATACAACTTGGTTGCAACCCTATTTTACACATGGAGTTTTTATCTATAATCCAATGTTTTTCATATGAACTCATTTATTTTAAAATCAGGTCCTACAAGACAACCAGCAACTTAGTGAAGATCAGCAAGAAATGAGGAGCATCCTGTCCGAGGCCCTGTTCACGGTTAAGGCGGAGCTGGACTCTCTGCCGCACGCCACCTCACAGTGTGAGGGGCCCAGAGTGGACCGAGGGGTCAAAGGTCAAGGAGACAAGGCCCTGGCTCTGCTGGAGCAGTACGCTGAGCTACTGCTGAAGTCTGTGGAGAGGAGACTAGATACCAAGACGTGAGGACACACGTGCGGGAACACACACGTGTATACTAGTGGGATCCTGACACACACACACACACACACACACACACACACACACACACACACACACACACACACTGCAGCACTGTGAATCGCACTCTTGTTATTTGAACTGAGATCTTTTGGAACTTTTATTTCTGGAGTGAATGCAGATGATATGAGAAGGAAATGAATGCAGGTACTATTAGGTATTATGCACTGGAAACAAGTAGAGGTTGCCTTATTTTTCAATACACTTTTAAAATCATCTTTTCGTGAATGTAATGAATCCTAATTGTTGTGAGGGGAGGCACCGGAAGGACAAATGATGGAGTTACACCAAGAGGATTTTAAAATATGTATCTGATCCTTGCCAGTAGTAAGGCTCGAAGAATATAAATGTTAAATATGTCCTTTGGGTGGTGTTACAGCCACATAAGGCGATTCAAATCTAAAAGGTTTAAGCTCTTGGGTGATATGAATGTTCTCAGCAATTTGTTTGCAAACATTTATGTTCTTCTGGCCAAATTAACTAGAGACATTTAAAGGGTTCATCCTCTGAGGAACAGGAACACGTACGTTTCATGACTAGTTTGCTCAAATCTTTTAATACAATTTAATAATTTTTAATCAAATCTGATTGTGACACTCGGGCTGAATCATCCACTGAGAACCATAATCACCCATTTTGTAAATGGCCAGCTGGAGCTGCTAGTAATGTTTTGAATCTGGTTCTGTTACCTGGAGATGAATATGTTTAAGTGTGTTTAAGTGGGAGGTTAGAAATGGTTATATTGAGGTACAACAAACCTAGGAAGATGTTTTTATTCAGGCTATTTTTGTGCCAATGGTGTCTCCCTAATTGCAAAGTACTGGAGCTGTAAATATTTCCTTTATGTGTCATAACTAGTCTTTTTTTAAATGTTACTTCTGAAAGTTTGTGCAAGTTTTCGTGCTGATGATTTGAATGTTTCGACTGGGATTTTCTTTTTCTCTGAAAGAAATGTATCTTCAAACTGTTGCACTGCTCTTCTTTTTAGGCTCTTTAAAGAAATAAACAATGAAAACATTGGACCAGATATTTGATAATTTCATTTATTTAAGAATAACTGCAGTTAACAGAACCTCAATGAACTAATATTTTTTTCAGTGGCTAATTAGCACATGTTTAATTCTCAGTTAGCAGCAATTTAATTATATAGAAAGTATTGTACACAATAAATACAGTGGCATCAACAGAGAGAAGAACACTGTGTGTGTATTATGGTTAGCTATGTGGTAAGTAATTAGCATATTAAAGAATGAGCTGAGCTCATTTCATACTTATTAATACATCACATATTGACACATTTGTTTGATCTATTAGCATCATAATAAATTGGAAATTGTAGTTCCTGGAGCCTAGGATTTATATATATATGTGTGTGATTGTGTCTGCATGGATTTCTGCTCATATATGCGTTTACAACACTGTGTCTTTGCCCTGTGTGAATAATAGCCTGCTTCCTATGGAAGCGTCTCCACATTGACGCAGGTGAGGATGACGTCATGCAGGATGTTGATTCTGTCAATCTGGTTGAGCTCTCTGACCCGATGTCGGAACTCAAATAGCGGGACGTTGTCCACTGCCACCCTGAACGTCTCCTGAGTGCACAGGATCTTCATCTGTAATAGAGCACAAGGCCAATGATGCCCTACCTCCACCAAGACTGTGGAGTGGCTTTACATGGAGCACATTTAGTCATTCTGCAGAACTCCTCTAACTGGAGCCCAGAAAAAGAATAAAGATGTATCGTATAATAGGGATGATCTAATGTCAGTACAGTTTTAGACCTTACTAATTAAAAAATACAAAGATTGAAGGGAAATTATATGAAGCTAGTTGTTATTGGTGACAGTGCACATGGACACAGAGACAGAATTAGCTCTTCAGATTAGCGACCTCTTGGCGCCGCCTGTGAAGTATATAACTGGTGTTATTGGTGTTATTGAGCAACACGACACCCTCACTGACCTCCAGGAGTCTTCCTGCAGTGCAGCAGTTCCCTTACCTAGGACCCGCCTGCACAAGCGACTTTCCAACCCTTTCCATCTTTTCCAAACGTTAGCCTTAACCTTGAGAAAGTGACCTAGAGTCAGTCACCATGTGCATTTTGAAAGATCAACATAAGACCATAGTTAAAACAATTAGCAGCTTCTGTGCACGTGTTGTATTTGTGAAAGCAGTAGTGGATTATTAGCAGTAGCAGACACTGACACTTAGAGAAGATATGACTCCAGATTAATTTGGTAATGATTTATTGACGCTAATATGACACACACACGCACACACACACACACACACACACACACACACACACACATGCGTGCGCACAAGCGGCTTCAAGCACTGCTTTTCAATCGGCTGCTCGGTCGGATTCCTTTTTCTTACACTCACCTCGAATGGGATCCCAAGAGCGAAGGGGAAGGGCCCCTTCAGGTCCCTCTCCTCTGGGCCCCAGCGCTCGCCCACTTTGTGGTTACGGACCAATGCCTGCTTGCCCCCCTCACTGAAGCGGGGGTTGATGTGAAAGGCGATGTCTTTGCCTCTCAGAAAGTTCACTGTAAACCTGGAGGTTGATTGAAGCATTGACACATCACGTACTGTCCTCAATCAGTCGGATAGAATTAATACTACATTATAAACAGTATGAGCTTAACAGAACGTGAAAAGGGAAAAGAACGGTTCTTAATGAAGCTCACATTTTAGCGTTAGGTTTGACGTGGCCCAAGATGGTCAACATCATCTTGTCGTAGATGCCTCGGGCCAGGTTCAAGTTGTAGGGCACACTCTGAACAGCAAGAGTGAGAGAATGACATTAAAACAACCTGAAATATACAGCGGACGGTGATCAAACATGTATTATTTTTAATTTATCCTTCTCTTTAAGTCTTCGTCTTTCCTGTACATTAGCAAAGAAGACCGTAAGATGCATGTACGTCTGATTTGACTCACAAGAGGTCCAGATGTGGGTGGAAGCCAGTGGGGCATGACAGCTGGATTCTGTCCAGGCCACCCGGACTGTCCCGGGTTATAAGGCCAGCCGGGGTGGGCAGGCCACACTGGGTGGATGCTGGTAGCAGGAACGGGTGCCGGGACTGGGACTGGAGTCGGAGTTGGAGCTGGAACTTGAGCAGGGACTTGTACTTGAACTGGCTGGGGAGGCTGGTACTGGGTTGGCTGGTACTGGGGAGGCTGGTACTGGGGAGGCTGGTACTGAGGAGGCTGGTACTGGGGAGGCTGGTATTGGGTTGGCTGGTACTGAGGAGGCAGGTGCTGGGGAGGCTGGCACTGCATGCCTGGCCAGCAGGGCTGCACCGGAGCTGCAACTTGACCTGGAACTTGGACTATGGTTGTGGCCGGTGCGGGGGCTGGCGTTACAGCCTGAGCCGGAAATGAAATTGGAGCACCGGCAGAGACCGGGACCGGTTGTGTCCCAGTCCAGCAGGGCGTGTTTGGCTGTCCGGTCCAGCACGGTGCCGGCTGTACTGGCCATGCGGGCACAGCAGCTCCAGACTGCGGCAGGCTCGGCCAAAGGCTGTTTGCCTGTGGGGCAGAACCAGAGGACGGGCAGCTGCCACACAGAGCGTCAGAGGGCTGAGAGGGAGGTGAGGAGGAGGAGGAGGAGGAGGAGGAGGAGGAGGAGGAGGAGGAATAGTAGGAGGAGGAGGAGGAGGAGGAGGAGGAGGATGGACAGAGACAAGGGTCAGGGGCCAGAACAGAGATATGAGGAAGAGAGAGGGTGGACAGGATGGAGGACACCAACTTGCGGTCGCAAACATCGCCGTTTGACATAAGCAAAAAATTCAAGCGTTCATATTCAGATGGAAAATGTGGAGGAAATAACTGCAGTGATTTGTGTTATTCTTACCGGCGTAGAGATATGAGAATTTGATGAGGTACTTACATCCATCTTACCTGCCAGAATGAGATCAAGCGCACTTTTATTCATTTTAAAGCTACGGAAAACTAAAAACAGAACAGAACCAAAATAGTTCTTTGGAAAAAGAGAAATAACATGCTATGGAAACAAAGGCACAATACCAAACTGAAAACTAAAATAAATTATCTTTTTACAAGATGCAGAACAGTCAGACTGACGAGAGGAAATAGTTATTTCGGTGACCACAAAATTACTTCTCAAAATGTCAAAGTATCAGCGCTGGAAAGGTGGACGATTGTCTGTCTCCATATAGATGTACATTGTTAACTGCAGCTGACTGAATGCCATGGAATGTACTAATTAACTGAGTCATGCAGAAACATAATGGCATATTGATTCCGGGTTTTATCAATGACTCATGTGCACTTGGAGAGGAATGTAACAATGTACACTAATATATATATAGTTGTTCTTGTCACTGAGAAATTAAATTACTGTTACAGAATTACTTCATTCGTCTTTTTAATGTTTGTTATCACCTAGAAACGCAACTCAGTGCAGAAAATACATTTGTTAATGATCTAAAAGTGTAATACATCCTATAATAGCCTTGATTGAACATGGCCAATCAGCTGACAGCAATCAAACAGATAATCAATGCATATACAATTATCATATTTAGATAAATTCTCTGACTCATTTAATACACCATTGCACAACTTTTACTCTACAGCAGGACACTAATACAATGCATTCTTTTTCTCATTCTAATGGATCTTCTAGACTTGGATGCAAACAACCTTTCTGGTCTTTAATGCACCGAAATATGAATCATTTTGTCATTTAAGCTGCCACAGATAAGATTTGAGACCAGAAGTTACCTTTTCTTTCTTCGTCTGTGGTCCTCAGGTGCAGGCTGCAGGCCGAGGCGTAGTGGAGGTGAATCAGTCGGCTTCTGCCAAGCACATCGAAAACCCTCTTTTTATAGCCACGAACCCTTGCACCACTTGGCCACTCCTCACCTCATCCCTCCACTGTCAGACAATACCACAGCCTCACATGTCTCGTGATATATATATATATATATATATATATATATATATATATATATATATATATATCACTTATCCTTAGCAGGAGTAGTGGGCTGCTGAAAAGTGTCCGGGAACTAGTGGTTCAGTGTCTTGCTCAAGGACACTTCAATATGTGAACTATGGGGAGAACCAGGGATTGAACCAGCTACCTTGTGGTTTCAGGACGACCACTTTCCCCATGAGCGACACCCCAAATGATTGATCCTAACGTGATTTGAACATGCAACCTTCTGATCTGGAGTCAGACACACTTCTATAGATAAGATATATAGGGTAATGTGTTTGCGTTAAATGTTTTACATATGATATTCATATTGTTTATTTTATCTTTATCTGCATTCCCGAACTTCAGTTGGTGTTTAACGTTATGATGGCACAAGGGAAAGAAGCTGGGAGATGCTTGGTTGGGAAAAAAATATCAAAACATTGGATGTAAAAATGGTATATTCTCCACAAGATGACATTCCTAAGATCCACAGGCAGCACAGCGACGTGTTTTTGTGCTGACGTGGTTTCCTTCACTGTGAGCAGTCATGGGACCGTAAAACAACCGCCATGTGTGTCAAGGCATCGCAGAGTAACGCAATTACAGCAGAGAGACAAAGGAGTCAGGACTCACTGCTGTTCTTTGTGTGTTTCCAGTTACGCAGACAGTTGGGAAGTCAGTCAGGTTAAGTCACTGTATTGGGTTTGTGCCACACTCACACTTCTGATTTAATATTTCTCTGGATGATTTATTGAATACGTGTACAATGTCAGAGCTGTAACTGTCTGACCTCGACTAATGTTTAAGTATCACTTCTGGCATTTTCATGCAATATTAAACAAGAGAGAAGTCAGGTTCAAACTGAGACAAATCAATCTTCACACAATCATCCAATTAATCTCCGGGGCAACGCCGTCAACCATGACAACATACCACTCTCACGTATGTGGTTTCACACAGCTGCACCGGTTGTCCTCCGTTATTAGATTAGCAATCATCTGAGCTGAAAAAAAAGAAGTCAGAAATTGCAGAGCTTCGAATGCTAAGACTTAATCCTCAGAGAATTCAGCGCCTGACATTTATCCAACTGGGTCTTTAATTCTAAACTCTATCCGGAATGAAAAGCATCTTTTATATATATATATATATATATATATATATATATATATATATATATATATATATATATATATATATATAACGTGTATATAATTCACTGTAACTCTTGCTGCCAAGCTTGACTCTTTCATGTCACGTAAGTAGCATCTTAGGCTCTACTGGTTCCTCGACATTATGTGCAACTTATTGCTGCAACACAGGCAATCAGTATCGTATGTTTGTCCTGAAAGGTGACTTTCATGCAAATGAGTCAACGTGGATATGCATATGTATATATACACAGTATATTAGGGCTAGGCAAAGTTTTAAAAAAGTAACTGATTAATCGCATGATTTTCTGTGATTAACTGCGATTAATCGCATTATGCATGTATTAGTGTATTAACTAGTGTATTACACACTTTTATTTTAAAGTAATTTTATCAGAACAATATAACAGGCACTCTCGGAGCAACAGCAAACAACAGTATAAATCAGTTTTTTTTTTTTTTCTGAACAGGTACCAGAAGAAACATTACATTTTTTCAGGGAACAGCATAAACAGTCTGTTCAGTAGTAAGGGTCCTTGTTAGAGGGACAAGCGACTTCTTTTGTCCATGTTCAAACAGTAACGTTAAAAAAAATTCAGAAACAGTCAAAGCATGTGAAGCAGCACCCACAGTTCATCAATATAATAAACTGTGTAAGTAACTCAATATGTGTACTAAAGCTAGAAACGGTTTGTGAATCAATTCAATTGTTTTTGTTGCATGTTTTTTGTCTGCCGTAAGCACAATGTATCTGGTTTCCTGTTTTGAGATAAGGTGTTTTTATTTTGAAGGCGAGAAACAGCGTTGAAACGGAAGTCGCATAGTGTGCCGTTTAACGGCTAAAGCTACGGTCGTTAAAGACCATCTGTCGGAGGAATACGCTACAAACTGTAACTCCGAGATAACGGTGGTTACAGCGATGTCCAGTAGTCTCAGTGAGAGCAACAGTTGGTGCACGTTGTAACGCCGTCGATTGTGTAGTCATACAACTTTTTGTGACGACGGAGCGTCTGGAGGCTCATACGCGCCGTCATCCGTTGCGATTCTAAGGACGCTGGTGGCTGCATCAATGCGGTGTAACATTAAGCCCCTCCCAATGCTAAAAAAACAACATGCAGTCAACGCATGATGAAATCATTGTCAGCGTTAATGGATTGCTGCGTTAACGCATTTATAACGCGTTAACGTGCCCAGCCCTAATATATATATATATATATATATATATATATATATATATATATATATATATATATATATATATATATATATATATATATATATGCTGGCCTAAACAGAATCACAAAGTTATAGCTATTTTATAATTTAATTGTTTTTCACAAATACACTACATGTATTATACTTAAATGGATATATATTTTTAATATATATAAAAAAGAATAATAATAAAAGACAGACAGAGAGATGGAGGCAATAGATTGCCATCGGCCTGAAAGAACAGGTAGGTCTTAAGCGTGCTGTAAGACGACATACATATCATAGTATGCACACACACACACACACACACACACACACACACACACACACACACACACACACACACACACACACACACCCACACACACACACATGGTTGTGTTTTCATAACTTTTGGTGACATTGCGTTGACATACATTCATTTCCTTGAGACCTGCCATTACCTTAACCATAACCGCTACTGCTAATCGTAATCCTAAGTACAACCCTAAACCTCAATTTATCCTTACTCTACCCCTTAAACTAAGCCCTCACTAAAATATAATTATTTGCATGCAATTGGACCCATATTATTCCCTCAAAAAGATGAGTCCCCACAATGTAACTGTGTATGTCCCCATATGACAGGAAAGCAGACAGACCCACACGCACACACTCAAACTCATTAATTCTTCACGAGTGTATGAGAGCATCCTGCAGCCTGACCTCAGGAGCCCAGCTGTGGCTCATAGTGCCACACATTAGCGAAGGGTGTGCCCACGTCGAACAATTTGGGAAGTTGTAGCCTCTGGCTTTGTGTGTGTGTGCGTGTGTTTTTGTTTGTTTGTTTGTTTGTGGGACTGCACTCAAATCTGTTGAACTGAGCATCTGCGCTTATTAGATTCTAATGTCTCATCATCTCCTATAAGCCTTTACAAGGCAAATTGTGTGGTTTATTTTATTGATTGTTTTTTCCCCGATTGATTTTCAAGTGTTTCCAGAATTAAATGATGAGCAGACACATGTTTCTCGTTTGCCCATTAACAACGAGGCCTGTTGTGTATTACAGAAGAAACAGTTATAGGAAATGTAGCAACAATGATTAGTTGTCAGTGTATTGATTAAATGATATGCATCTTAATCATCTGAGTGTGTCCCACTGGTCTTGTTTAGCAGCACCAGTCCGGTCCCCCTTCTTTCTAGATCTTCTTCCAAGATGCTTGGGCCCCTAAAGTCTACCGGGTCGTGAGACCCCCCTGACCAGGAAGTGCATGAAACGCTGCCACAACGGAGACTGGCAGAAGTTGTTGGTCGCTCTAAACTCTAACCAGTTCATGGTGGTCATGTTCCCTCATACTTGTAAGGAGTGAATATCAGATAGTAAAGTAGATGTGTTTTTGTGAGATATTCAGGACTTTATATCGTGACTTGGCAGTAAAATCCCAAAAATATCTATATTGCTACCAGAGGGAACCCGTAGTTATCTGACTGGAGGGGCATGTTGTTGCTTGCAATCTGCAAACTCACTACTAGATGCCACTAAATCTCACTGTGTTCCTTTAAACAAGCAAACTTTAGTCTAACTGATAAAGTTACTATTCCTCAAATATTAGCAATTTTGACTTAAAAAAAACAAACACAAAATATATGTATCTAAATACACATGTCAATGTCGCTCTATATGAATATTATGAATCAATTCATTTAATGATTACTAATTGGCAAAAATCTCAATTCTGTCTCTCTGTTTTCAAATTGCCCGCCAAGCACTTCCTGGAACTATCTGAAGTCTTCCTGAATCAAGTGACAATTAAGCATTTTGACTCTCTTTATGCGGCTCTGTCATATAGTAATATAACAGTGTCTCAAGGACACTTTGTCATTTTGAACTCAAGCTCAGGCCTCGTGGTTGAAGGGTGCTTCTCTCATACAGGCTCCATACCGCTGTTGCACTAATGCAATACATTCCACGATGAACAGAAAGGCATATTTACTATTTGCCACTGAATCCCTGAATCAACTCACTGTATTGACAAAAGAGAAGAGAAATCTGTCCACATTGTCGTATTATCCAGCAAAGTGAGCAGGCTTTAGATAACCACAGAGTGAAGCTGCATGTGAGGATTGAAGGGAGTGGATTTGCTTGGGGCTGCATACTGTCACAAGAAATTGTGTTGCCAAGAAACAATCCAGAACATTTGGTCCACGGTTAGTCTCCTGGTTGGCCTGTCAAGAGCTGGAACTGGCAGCACTAGTTTCCTCAACCCTTGTATGGACTCAACCCAATCTGTTCTTCTTGAATAATGTGATAAAAACCAAAAATAAGTGGCAATAAAAACACCATGCATAACAAATATAGCTCACATAGAGATTCAAATCAGGGAGCGAACAAATTACAGTGCTTCATTTGAGTGGATGGTTACCATGTGGTCATGACATATGTTGTCTAGAGGGAGAAGGAGTAAGGATGTCACTTGCAGAAGATCTCTCCCTTTTGTAGTTTTTTAACCAATAGGAGGAGCCGAGGAAAAAGGAGGAAAAAGGAGGCAACTCTGAGGCGCTGCTGTCGGGCAGAAGAGAGCCTCCTGGCCGGAGCAGGGCTTTCCAAAGCGACGGCAGGCGACGGCGGGCGACGGCAGGCGACGGCGGGCGACGGCGGGCGACGGCGGGCGACGGTGGGCGACGGCGGGCGACGGCGGGCGACATCTGCCTCCGATAATCTCTGGGCCTTGTTCCAACACTCGTAAACTGCGTCCTCCTTGCTTTCCCTTTACCTCTCCTCTTGGCCCCTTTATTTCCTATCAAAGGTGCAATAACAGGTTGAGTGGAGAATAAAAGAGACACTTCTACGATACAATTCCGACAATAGATCAAAAAGGTCAATTGTGTGGTTTTCTATGATTTCCTGTCTTTAGAACACTTCTGTGTTCTCTAAAGAACAAGTGAACAGAGAGATAAAAACAAAGAGTGTGTCGAGAGGGAGGGAGACGGCTTCAAAGAAAACTATTTTGCTACAGTTGCCATGGGGACAGCAGCGTGTTTTTGCAGAGACCTGAGTTTATGTTTACATGTTTATCCTTGTGTGTGTGTGTGTGTGTGTGTGTGTGTGTGTACGTGCGTGCGTGTGTGTGTGTGTGTGTGTGTGTGTGTGTGTGTGTGTGTGTGGGCGCGTGCGTGTGTGTGTGTGTGTGTGAGTTAAAACCATCACGTGTGGACCACTATGAGATCCACTTGACATCACAAAGGAGTACATTATTCACTCAGAGATGTCGTGGCTCATGTTTCAGACGGAACAGCAGCCACCAATGCAACTTACAGTTGGGATGTGACAGAAACCATGCACTCCCACAATCCTCCACTAGATGGAGGTGTCAAAGTCTCACAGGGGTGGCATGGCAGTCATGTGGAGCGATGTGATTGTATGAGTTTGTAATATGACTCCTTCAAAGACGTCATCACTCATCATAACATGACCAGGCCAAAACACAGCATAAAGATCTGATGATGCACTGCAACCAATTCAATTGATATTCCACTAAAAATGTATCTTTTGAGCATAGAAAACTCAGCATAATCCATTTAAACCGTGATCTTTATCATCCAGATATGGCTTATTCCACTGCTCCTATAACATGCTGGGTGACTATTTTGTTTCTCAAAAGATATAGCTCTTCACAGTCACCATATAAGCACTCCCCTGACGAAAATGCATCACTTGGCTTCCCTACTTTCCCCCCCAAGTGGCTATATGAGACGGATAGAGGTGGCTGTCCATAAAGCCCGTAATAAGTGTTGCACCGCCTGGAATAGTCCCGATCTGAAGGGGTGTTCCCACTGCGTACAGTCTTGGCTCACATTTCCCAGGGAGTTTTATGGGCCATATGGGGAGACAGAGCAGGCGAGGACAGAATCATCACAAGAGGACACATCCTTGGAGCAAGGAGACGATCTAGTAGTGAGGGAGAGTCAGCATGCCTATCAATTTCATTTATGGTGATTCCACATATTTTTCGCATATGTTCAGTGAGAGCAGGAATGCATTTTTGATTCATTCTAAATTTTAAAGTCTCCACGAGTATGACCAGCGGGTAGAAGGGAGGGAAGGGAAGCTGCATCCTTGCAAGCAAGTCAACTGGTGAGACAGATCGAACTGATGAGCTTAAGGGAAGATGGTGAAAAGGGAAAGGGCATGTGGTAACAGCACCCCTCATTGATCTCTATGTTTAACAACAACACAAAGAGCTAGTCGTCAGCATGGTGGACACTCAGCGCTCAGTTAACCAGACAGTCAGACATAAGGACTTTCCTGTCACAGGAGGGGGGTGGGGGTGGGGGTCGGGGGGAATTGACTTATGCCCTCGCACATTCACTTCACTGCAGTCTGGGGAAGAACCCTGTGCTACAAACGGCATGTCAGAAACAGAGATTGGAGATCAATGAGGGCTGTGACACTGTCAGAGCCGGCAGAGGCTGTCTCACTGGGTGGATACCCAAATGCTCCGGGGCTACAGCCTTCACTTGAGAAACACTTGTACAAACATGCTCCTCAGAAGTAGGAACAGGAAACAACTTGATACAGCAAAGCCCTTTAAAATGATCAGATCAGTTAAGTATTAAGTCTTAGCAACAAAGATTCAACTATCAATATCACCTAATACTGAGACCCTGTTTTGAGGACCACCTCTGTGCCAAAATTGTGTTGTAAGACATGAATAGTAATAGTAATCAAATAGTACGTCCATCGACCTCCCAGTCCCTTAGTTTACTTAGTATCGCTCAATCCAGGATGCATCATGATTACGTTTGATCCCGTAGAAACTTAACAATTGAGCCAAGATACTGTCCGTTTGACAAAACCTACGACATATACATAAAAAAGTTTAGTTTCTGACTCTGGGAAAGTGGGAAAAACAGTTAACATTCCCCCAAAGTCCTGTATTTCTGAAACAAATCAGACTTATAGGATATTTTGTGTGATCTTCTTTTTGATAAATAATGTTTTATTTTTTCACTTCCATTCACCAAGCCTCCACTGAAACAGTTTGGATATATTATTTTTAGCTAAATATATCATTATTAACAATGAATTTAAAAGTATTTGGTAACTATTTACTAACTACTTGGCTATCCATTGTTTTTTTAAGCTAGCTTAAATACATGTTAACAGGGCTCTCAAGTTTTTAAGACAGGTAAGAGTGACATGCTCACAGACCAGCCCCCCTCCCACCCATATTATTATTATTAGCTTAATTTTCATTGGTTGCTGGATTATATTTCACCCAGATACAACAGATACGTTTCTCTGATTGGCTATTCGTGTAGCCCATTTATTTTTTTTGATTGGCTGATGAGTCCAGGGGATTCGGGGGAGACGTGCTTGATTCCTCCATGGTGAGGGCAGCGCGACCAGGTCATGTTTGCGCGATGCGGCACATTAAATAGCCTAGAGTTCTTTTTCAGCGTGAGAAATACGATGTGTGGCGGGAGGGCGTGACTTAAGACCGAAATGCGTGACACTTGAGAGCCCTGTGTTAACTTCCCTGCTTGCATGCTAGCTAGTTTTCAGGTGAAGGTAACTTAATATGTCGGCTACAGGCCCATATTCAGTTTGTCCCACCAACATGTAATAATAATAATAATAATAATAATAATAATAATAATAATAATAATAATAATACTTGAATTTTATATTTGCTCATTTTAAAATGCTCAAAGACGCTTATATAAAATATGGGCTGAGTAATCTTTTTTAAACATTTAATAATATACCTGAAGCTCACTCAAAGTGGGTGTCGGCTATAGGCACATACTTTGCTAGACAAACTAAACTAAGGGCCTAAAGTTATCATTTTTAACCATTTAGTCATTAATCTTCACTGACTGGTCACTGAGCTACCCGTTACTCTTATACTAAATTGTTAACTTCTCTGCTTGCATGCTAGCCAGTGTTCAGGTGTAGGTAACTTATTGTCAGCTATAGGCCCATATTCTGTTTGTGGCACCGAAATATGGCCCCAGAATAATCTTTTAAAAACATGTATTAATATACTCTGAGCTAACTCGAAGTGTTGAACTCTCTGCTTGCTTGCCAACTCAATGGGGTGTCGGCTATAGGCACATGCTTTGTTAGACAAACTAAAATAAGGGCCTAAAGTTATCATTTTTAACCATTTACTTACTTATCCAACCATTTACCAACCATGTGGCTTTTAAGCCAGTTTAGTGCAGGTTCACTAAACTATGTTGACTTCTCTGCTCACTTCTGTTCAGGTGCAGGCAATGCAACTATAGGACTATATTTTATTAGTCACATGGTATTTTTTCTATTTTTAAAATCCATAGAAAAAACTAATTCTGTGATGGACAGTGCATAAAAAAACACAAACATAAAACCGTTTCAGGTGGGAGTTCCCCATGAAAACGTCTTTATAGTAAACGTAGGTGTGTGTGTGCGTAATTGAGGCAACGTAACGTGACGGCACGTCGACGTGACTGACAGTTGTCCCCGCGCTGCTGCTGCACAGGTGCTCCACAGACCCGGAGCGCTCTCCGCCCTCCGCCGCCACAAACTGCGCTCATTCGCTCCCCGCAACAAGCCCGGATGTAGCGCACAGGACCGCACAGTCCTCCGTGATAATAACATGGCGCTGGCAGACACATAACGGTGCCCACTATAATAATAATATCCACAATAGCGGACCAAAATAAGCAGCGGGACATGTGAGCTCTTCGACCCCGAGACAAGCAGGTACGTGCGGGGCATTTTTGTTCGACAAAACGCGCTTTTTGACGATTGCGATTTGGATGATAATGTGGCTGCTGCTTCTTCTTCTTGCAGGGGGCAAAAAAAGAAAGAAGAGAAGAAGCCTCCTCTGTAAATGCAAAATGCTTGTCCAAGGGTTTAGTTTGTATCTCTGTCTACGCGTCTGCGGGTTTTCATGCCTCACACTGAAACAGCAGTGTCATTCCGGGGGGCGGGTGGGGGGGGGGGGGGGGGGGGGGGCAGGTTTGTGGCGCTGCTTACGATGCATCCGTGCAGAAATAAATCTGTCATTTTGTAGTGCATGATGTTGTCATGGCTGTCAGATCCCTCCGTGCGTCGACCGCTGTCCTTGGTATTGAACCGGGTGGGCATCACACCGATTATGCATGTTGTAAATGCACTGTGCAGGCCCGGCTCTGTGAAATGCATGTCATTGTTTCTCAAACGAGGACGAATATTGTGGAGGATGCTTGGTGGTCGAAAGGGAAAATCTGTGCACCTCCAGCCTCGTAATGTAGCAGTGGCTCACAGTGTCGTTTGCCCTAATGGACTTCAGCTCTGTTGTTATGTTTCTTTACCTTTTTATTGCAGCACTACTCCTCATTTACGATGATGACAGCGCAAAGACATGTATTAATTGCACTGCCCCATATTTTGTTTGTTTGTTGTTGTTGTTTGCAGCTGGGTGCCAGAGCTTGAATGTGCTCGGGCTATTGTAGGCCAGGTAAGAGCAGGAACAGATGGCTTGTTTTCAAGTTCAATGAGGCTTTCGGATTAGAATGTGGAGACGAAAATTAAAAGTGGTGGCTATAGGCCCTCTGAGCTGGGGTTCCCCTGATGAGCTCATAATCGCCCTAAAGGCAAAACTCTATTAATAGGGGTAATAACATAAAGCACAAAACCTCTAAAGCTGTGTGAGGAAGCCTGCATTTTGCCCGAGAACGTGGATCATGTACCGGTGTCGCTTGCCCTTGTGTTCAGCTCTTGTGCCAAGGAGACACCGTGCATTTCCTTATCTGGACAAGCTGTCAGTGTGAAGGGACATAACTGTAACCTCCAGTCTACAACCAACCTCATGCAAAGTAATGGCTCGTAATAATTAGTATATTTTTAACCCTTGTGTTGTCTTGGGGTCAAAATGACCCGTGAACGAGTGTATATGTATGTGTGTTGATGGGTCATTTTGACCCCAAGACAACACAAGGGTTAAAGCAACAGTCTAAACATTACCTTGATCTGCAGCTTTGGATTTATGTTCAAAACAGGACCGTTGAGGAAATTATGATGGGACATTTTACATATAATTCTTCAATTATAGGATGATCAGTTTCTGAGGTTATATTTCAGCAATTTGCATTTAGTCATTTTGGTCCTCAGGAATGGCACTGCTCCAAAAATATGCGGCATTTTATCTGCTGATTTTCTTACCCTTCTCTCATACTAATACTTGTAATATCAGTTTATACACAATTCATATATCATATTATTATATTCAACAATAAACTATGGTGTCTAGCCCACGGGGCTGTTGATAAGAAGTGGATAAAGGTCACCGTGACGACCGCCGTTGGTTTGCGGATTGCAGTTTTAAAAGTCTTGAATTCGGCATTTTGGTGGTCGCCATCTTGGGTTTTTGCCACCGGAGGTACATGAGAGGGTGGAGCTACATATGTACAACCAAACGCTGAATAAGACATTTGCAGCCGACCAAATATGGTACAATTAACTAATTTGAACTGATAATATATAAGGCACGTCTGCCTTGTCTTCACTTTTCAGACCTGGAGTCTAAACTGATCTGAAGAGAGATCACGTTCCTCTTAACGGCTGCACTTTGACCTCTGTTCTTATGCCTTTCTTTAATGTTGTGTTTCTTTCTATAATAAATAAATTTGTCTCCACGCCAAAGCAGAGATAACACTGATTATATCATTATATTCGCAGACTTAACACAAAACTCCTCCAGAACCAAAAATAGACATTATACAACCGTTTTTCGCAGGCTGTGGAGCGCCTCTTGTGTCTATAGAGCACCGATCACCAAGAGTAAAATTGGTGGAGTGGTCCTTTACATACTAAATATCAATGATGGCAGCGCACCATCTCTCACTGCATGTTCATCTCCAGATCACGCGACATGAGGAAATCAGATGAGAAAGCCCTCTTTGTTTCTCCCTCAGAGGTGATAGGGTTGTGTGTTATAACAAACAAATTGGAGGAAACTTAGCTGAGTCAATGTGTTGGTCTGTGTGCACTTGCTTGCACACTCCCTGATTATCCACTCTGTGATGTATATGCAGTGCCTGCACCAAGCACAACAGCTTTACATAATGATCAAAGCTTGAGGTTAGCCAGAGCATGGCTTCAGCCTGCAGTAATAATAATAATAACCTTTTGAAGTTATCACAATCCCACAACCTCATTCCCTTTATATTCTGCTTCTGTCACACTCTCCCCTCCATCAACATTTACAAATGCAACGCACTGACCCACTCGAAGGTCCCTCTCCTGTTTAATGTTTCCCGATGCGGAGATCAGCATTTACAAAAAATAGCGTTAATGAACACATGACTAACTATTTTAGTCCCCATGGCTCTGCACTGTCGCTGTCTGTGAGGAGGCGGCCTTCCTCGCTCACACACTCGTTCACAATTACATAACAGTCGGAAGGAGTCGTACGTTTGACTAGAAGAAGAAAATCGTGCACCCTTTAAAGCACACGCTGTATTTTGTCTCCTGTGTCGTTGCTACTTCCTCAACCTTCAAGATTGACCTCATGTGTCTCTGGCCTGCACCCTATGCCGCTCTGTCTGCGGTTAAACAGTGTTTCTAATGCAACGGTGTGTTATCTGTAATTGAAGTGTCTGGTTCGGCCCCCTATACTTATATATAGGAGCCTCTCGAAAAATATACTAATTTGGCCATTTTAACCAAGTGTCTGGTGGACTTGCGCTGGTCGATCCCACTAATCAAGCAGCAGAGCGAGGGAGCATGCAAACAAGGTTTCGGATAGATGAGAGGAGGAGGATTTTAAAGATGAAGAGGGAAGTACCGAAGGGGGAGAGGAAGAACAGATAGAGATGTGAGAATTAACGTGAAGAGGAGGATGGCGGAGAGGAGGACGAGCAGGACAGGTGATGATGGGAGACAGGGATGGGAGAGGGAGAGAAGCTGCAGCCTAGAGGTAGCGGTGATGGTTTAACTGAAGGAAAATACAGATGGGTAAAGTATTGGGATATGAAAAAATGGGTTAAATCGGGGGAAGTGGAGAATAAAGATGAGGGAAGAAGAAGAAGGGGAAGAATAAGAGGATCAGAAGGGCCAGAGACGAGTACAAAGAGAAGAGTACATGAAAGGAGTGCCCGTCTGTCTGTCTGTCGGTCTTTATTTCTCGGAGTCTGTCGCTTTCGCTCAGCTGCAACCTCAGCCATCAGAATGCCAGACTCATATTCATATGTCAGCACTTTTGTCCCAGGTTATTGCATTTTGCTGTTTTTTTGTCCTGGGATTTAAAAAAAGAAGAAAAAAAAGCTTCCCTTGTGTTTTCTACATGACTTGGCATGTCAGTGACAAAATGAGGTGGTGTGTGTGTGTGAGTGAGAGAGGAAGACGGGGCGAGGTGAGCGTATAAAAGAGACATTTTGATGGATGAGAGATGAACAAGAAGCAGAGAGCTATAGGAACATATCGTATAATGTTTGTGCATAGACTTCATGTTAGTGTCTTTGGACGTAGTCATCGTGATGCCACCTATCGGTTTGTGGACTGACGTTTTGAAACCTCGAGTTTGACGACTCGGCTGCCGCCATCTTGAATGACAGCATGTTGTGGTTTTCTGCCGCCAATGAACAGAAGTTACCATATTTGGAATGCGGAGGAGTGACGTAGAGACGCCGTCTACGTCTCTGGTAGCGGCAGCGACCTTTCAATCACAGTGAGCCCACCCTAAAGCATACCATGTGGTCTATTTTGCTCTAACTGGGACAATAATTTACTAACCGAACATCATGCTGTATTGAAGAAGACTTAAAACTAGTGATTGAGACATAAACTCATGTTTACAATGTTTGTTGAGGGAATAAATCAAGTGAGAACTAAGGTCATTTTCTCATAGACTTCAATTTAATCAGAGGAGTCGCCCCTTGGTGGTCAGAAGAGATAATGCAGGTTTTAAGACACTTCCGCATTGGCTTCACTCGGCTGAACCGGAGGTTACCTCTGTGTCTTTCCAAGCTGCAGAATGAATTACTTCCTCCACCACACGCTGCCACTGTTTACATGTTAAAAGTAAAAGGTACAGGTGTTGTATCATGTCTTTTATCATGGAAACTGGTGATGAAATAATTCAGCTTTACAAACCAATGAATAGCTGCTCAACATCTGACATTATCTGACATTCAGCGAGCCAATTAAAATGCTTAAAAAAAAATCATGGATCTAAAGTGTTGTGCTTACAGACACACACACATACACACACACACACACACACACACACACACACACACACACATAGAGAGAAAGAATTAACCTAGATACTCCAATAGCATCAGAATTAGTAGAAGAGACACAGTCCACCATAACCTACATCGTCTACGGTTTTCTCCGTCAAACTTGTGTGTGTCTGCGCTCAATGAGGCTGTTCTACTTCTTACCCAATTCCCCTCTTGACCGGCTTTGCTCTGGCAGTGTGTGTGCGTCTGTGTGCGTGCGTGTGTGTGTGTGTGTGTGTGTGTGTGTGTGTGTGTGTGTGCGCGCCGTCGGTCGTGGGGCGAAGGCATCAGAGGGCACTGATGAAGAGGCCCAGTGAAGCTTGAATAACCAGCGATGCCCTCCGGCTCCTCACTGCTGCATCTGCCTCCGTTGCTGCCCAACGCAGCTCTGGCCCTTACAGCTCCGTCACCCACCCTCCGGGCTGAGGGAGTTACGCTATTTCTGTGCAAGTGTGGTGGTGAACGTGTGTGTTTGTGAATTGTTAGCATGCCTCAGCTTCACTGTATGTAAGGAGGGTTATGCTGCACGTTTGTAGACGTGCAATAGAGGCCTAAACTTGTGTTTTCCAACATTGTGTGTGTGTGTGTGTGTGTGTGTGTGTTTCCAGTAGCTTATGAGCATATCTCTGGTAAACACAGGCTTTAAAGTGGTGCTTTTTTGTGATTCTTTGTGGAGGAACTCAGTTTTGCAGATCTGTTGAATAAATAAACTAATTGTGAGTGAGTTTTAGTCTACTAAAACTACTTCCTCCTTTATTGAGTTTGCCTCAATCCACTCTTTTCTTAGTTGAACTTTTCAATGGTACGGCTCGACTCGACTCACTTTAGGTCCCAGGTACATTTCTCGATTTCGTTTTCCAGTACACTGTCACTGGAGGTGGGATTCTTAGCTGGCCGTCATACCGACACAGCTCTCGCTGGATTCTTTCATCGGCAACCAAGCTGTACCGTGCGGTGGAGCCTACACAGACTTGATTTTCACTGATGCTTAAAATGCAATTTTACTGCAGTGTTAAAAGTCCAGTTCAACACCAAAAGCTGAAAGCAAAACGTCATAAACACAACTCATAACCTGAAGCAACCACAGCGCTTACTGCTGTGCACGCACAGCTCCATTGCTTTGGCAGTCTATTGCACGCTTTGTCCATGAGACCCCTCTCTTTATATAATTACCTACTTCTTTAGTAACTGCAGTCCTGTCTACCTATCTTGAGCACCGCAGGCCTCCAGATGGGCCCCAGACCTCCACAAAGCACATCGACGGTGCCTCTTCTTCGCAGGAAATGTGAAAAAGTCAATTTTGAGCCGAATGCAGCACGCTGACTGGGATTTTGCGATAAATCGCGATTTAAGTGAGATTACAGCTTGTAATGTGTTCAGTATGTCAACTTTGTTAACAGGGCTATTGTTCCACAGTGGAGATCAGATCAGTGTATTTTATGATCTTTTTTGATATATTTACACAATGTGCTGATGAATGGACAAGGCACTCTGGGTAAATCGCTCTGCAGAGCTCGTAAATCTTTATTGCTGCACATGTGCAACACCGGTTCAAGATTTACAACCATAAATGATGTGTCATTTATTTAAATCCCCCTCTGGGTGTATTCCCTTCTTATGGAGGCAAAGAGCTGTATGGCAGCGCTACGACTGCCATCTAAGAGGGAAGACTTGCATGTAAACATGGAGTGCAAATGTAGACACTTTTACCAGAACTCATCCCACTCAGCGACTGATCACAGAGGAAGTAGGAAGGGAAGGGAAGACACGGAGTAAAGTATCCTGAGGGGATCCTTGAAGTCGCTCAACACTCTCCACCGTCGCGTTGCCAGCGTAGCTTTCATAGCAGTCAGCGAGCTCTCGCTGTTTTGTTCTGTGATTTGAGATCAGTCAGGTGGAATTTCATCAAAGCAGATTTGAATGAGGACATTCATTATGGCTCAGCTTGATTCATTACCAACCCCCAGCTCCCACACCCCCACGGGGAGACTTCAAAAGAAACAGAGAGGTTGAAGATGCAGCGCTGCTATCGCGCAGAGGATTACATCATCGCATCCCGTCCGCCATCCACACTGTATCCACCAGTTGAGAGGTAATTTTGAGACCACGTGCAACCGGCAGACCGACTCAATCGAACATTACCATACAGATCCGATCTGATACCAGTGTGTGTCTCACCGTGTTCAAGTGACTGCGATCATTCTCTTATTTGTAAGGCGTCCTCAAGCGTGACTTATTGACATTGACAAAATAAACATTTCATGTTGGCATGGTTGTTATTGAGTTATGATCAGGAGAGATTTAGCAATTTGTCAATATGACGAAAACCCACTAATGTTAAGGTCTGATTTAAATAAGCAGCACACCATAATAAGTCAAAGACACTGAGGCTTAAATGCACAGCTGTGTTCCCCTATTGACCAGTGTGTGCTTGGATCCTTATTTGTTTTGACCGAAATGAGTGAAATTCATTCAATCAGCATTTCAGAAGACGAATGGCGTCCCGCTTCTAAGCTAATTACACAGAATAGATGACTTTCTGATTGGACGCAGTCGGTTGACAATGATTTATACGAGCCGAGACAATCTAATCTATCTTAACATTTGGTTTGTGGCTCTATAAAAATTGACTCCGCTGAGTTCCCAGAGTCAATTTCGCAATCAAGCCTCCTGCCGTGCTTTCAGTTGACACAGTGGATGTGGCCAAGCTGTCAGCGGTTACAAACACACACATGTTTTACCGGGACGTCACAGTGTTAGTGCTGGTGTTCTGGGAGGAGGAGGCTGTTGGGGATCTCCTGTTCTCAGCATCCCTCCTTCTTCCCCGCCTCTTCTCTCTCTGATTATGCATGAATGTTATTTCTCACTGCTTGTCCGTCAAAAGCGAGCGATCCGGCCTAAATTTGGCTCTGCTTGGAAACTTGACCATCACATAGATTAGCGTCTGCGATGTGATGCAGCCCGGGAACCCGAACACAACGTAAAAAAAAGTCCCTCATTATCCTCTCATGTCGTTATCTTCGTGTGTGTGTGTGTGTGTGTGTCTGTGTGTTTGTCCGTGTGTAAACTGCATTTTTCTTACTCTCATTCCGGAGCACATATGCAGCCAGACTCTTCATGACTGTATGCACTCACATGAGTACTCTAACCAGCCACGCACACACACACACACACACACACACACACACACACACACACACACACACACACACACACACACACACACACACACACACACACACACACACACACACACACACATTATGGCGGACGGGCGGCTAATGACGTCGCGTAACACAGAGCACACAGATGCGCCGGCTGAATAGATTAAAGCATCATCCAATGACACAGCTGTGCTCTCTTTGATGCCTGCAACTGGAGATAATTACAACAAAAGAGGGATGCAGAGACTTCGCTAATATATATAAATATGTAGTAAAGAGAGCCAGTCTGACGTGTATGGCATGTTAACGCTGCAGGCAGTGTCAGACTGAAATACTTCTCTATTTGTGGTGTACTTGTACATGCTATAAGCTACTGCTAACTCCTCAGAATATACAACAGCATCGTGCTATTGTTCGCAGTCTGATCGTATTTAAAAAGCAAGACGTGCAGACGAACTGGTGTCGACAGCAGTTACGTTCTCGAGCATCGGGGTCTGCTAATTCGTGGATGGGTTGCATGTAGCTTTCTATTAGTGTAAGGAGATGCTAAATGTGCAGCATATACGCTTGTTAGCTGTGTGTACTCCATGGGGGTTTGTTTGTGTGCCTGCTTGTCGAGCAGTTTTCTCTCTGGAAGGAGCTCCAGCAGCCTCGCAGGGTTTTGGTTGTGCAGCATTCACAGCGCTGTCAGAGTAGCTCTAATTAAGCCGGGCACGAGTTTCTTTTAACCCCCCTTCCCCTGTGTGTTTAAGATAAAAAAGACAACTCCCTGAATCAGCCGAGAGAGGCAGGAAGAAGAGGAGGAGGAGGAGGATGAGGAAGCCGCATGCTGCTAAAATATAAATGGGCTGCACATCTTTATTTGTTGTGAGTTTTACTGCAACAAAGCAAACAAAATGGTGGACCCCACTGATGGCAACAGTTAATCCCGGATTTGTAATTGGTTAACAAAAGGCATCATGTAATTCTAAAGTGATTATCCTCGAATCCATGTGGGCAGATTAGGCGGTCGTCTTGTCACTCATGGCGTGTCAGACACACACACACACACACACACACACACACACACACACACACACACACACACACACACACACACACACACAGTGGTCGCTCACTTCCGTTTACGGGATAAAAATAGCACGACCTCCTTCACCTAAAAAGCCAACAGCGGAAACTAGGTCCTTCACCTCTTTCAGCCCTGTAAGCAGCTGTCTCGTCTCTTTTTGTAATGCTCCAGGAAAAACCACAACAGAGGCAGCCCTCCTGATTGTGCAGTTATGCAGCATGTTACAATGCATTATGAATTATTCGGCTTTGTTTTCCCCCGTCGTTCCATTATCCTTCTAGCTAAGCCTCTTCATTTCCTCCTCGGACGCCTTTGCCACTGTGCATTTCCCTCCCTGTAATTTATCCATCTGCAGGAATGGAGTGTGTGTATTTGTGTGTGTGTGTGTGTGTGTGTGTGTGTGTGTGTGTGTGTGTGTGTGTGTGTGTGTGTGTGTACGCTAGTAGAAGGAAATGGATCTAAGAGCTGTCATGCTTTACACACAGTAGCTCGTGGTATTGCTGGATATCTTCATGACCAACACAGTTTCTGAATGATTTTTTTTTCCTCTGCTGACTGAAATGACAAAAGTCTCCAGCGGATTTGATTAGCTGTCGCTCGCTAGCTGAAGCTAGCTCCATGAAGCTAGCTCCATGAAGCTAGCTCCATGAAGCTAGTTCCATGAATTGGTTGAAAACACTGTTTCTCGCTTTTAATATTTCTGGGGAGTTGGCAAGTACTCTTACCACAAAGTAAAGGGTATAAAGGCTATTGCTGTGTGTAGCAGGGGTATAAATCACAAATTTAATAACGATGCAATATTATGTTGATTCTTTAGATAACAACTATCACTAAGTGTTTCACAATATGATTTTGATTTGATTCAATTCAGGGGCCTGCGATCCATATAAGACGATATCACGTGCCCATCTAACACAATCAGTTACATTAAGAACTTACGAAAAGCAATGCAAATTTGATTTTAGCATTTTATTTCGGAAGGAAGTGCATCTTAAAAAATGAAGACACATCTTAAAGATGAATGAATGAATGATTGATGTCTCGTTAATTCAATTCAATTTATTTTTTAATTACAAATTTGCCTCAAAGGGTTTGGTACACCCTGAGTAACTTGTTCGAGCGGATAAACACACTGTTAAATCCGGGTATTTCCCAAAAAACGGGTCGGAAAAAAAAAACGGATTTATGGATACGAATCCATAAATTGTGAATTGGGTCATGATGGATTATCATTTTTTTCAACAGTTTGTTCGTCTTTACCTACCGAGAAGTATATTGTGATAGAAGATTTCGCCCCACTTCACAGAACAAATTAAACAGAAAAGTCAAAACAAGTCTAAAAATAAAATAAGCCAATTGTTCTTTTGAAGGATTTAGTTTTTCCTTTTTTCCCGTCCATAGTAAACATCTTGTGACCCCCTTAGATTCATGTTGCAACCCCTTAGGCGAACCACTCACTGGAATCCAGTCTCACAGCTGCTGGTGGGAGCTACTGGCAAGAATCAGCGGCTATATGGGGCGTGGAAATCTGTGGCTTTTCCACGGCTAGTCGGGCCTCAGAACAACACTCGCACACATTCATGTACTCGCTCACACGTCGACCCGCTGTGGCCCTAATCCCGGCACGTTATCACTGAGCATCAGTGTGTGAAGTCATGCGGACTGAGGCTCGAATTCTGAGCAGCTGAGATCCGTCGAGAGAGTCTCCGCTGGACGCATGTCATCCTTTCACACCCCAACCCACCACTGCCCAGCAGCCCACATTAGCTCAGGAGAGAGAGATAGAGATAGAGAGAGAGAGAGAGAGAGACTATTTTTAGCGCTGCATGTAAAACACTCTGTAGTCAGGAGACCAGTCAAAAGTCATATGTAGTCACAATTCTCAGCTTTTACAGCTCTGACTGCTGCGTGGAAACAAAAATGACTCGTGCCATTTGTTTTATCCTCCAGAAGACAAAGGAGATTCTTTGTTTCTCGCTCGAGAGACTCTGGACAAGAGAACAGATTTTGTTAATCCTGCGAATGTTTCAGCTCGTGCTGTTGAACATTTCACTTTGTGACGGCACAGACCAGAAAATGAGCCTGTCTGTGTATCGACTGATCAGTTCTCTCGAACATCCCTCAATTTGTGCATTCCACTCAACTCCAGTAATGTGAAACGGTCCCCCTGTACATGCAGGTCAGATCTCCAGTTGTAGGTACCATTTTTAATCAAGCATCGATCCATGACAAAAAAAAAATTTCAGATTTGCTCTTCTTTAATGCGGCATGATACAACATAATGCTTTGTCAACCCTTCATCAAAGTGCCAAAAAGACAAACTGAAACAACATCAAGAGACAATTCAAGAGACAAAAGGGCCGGAGCTCTTTTTTTGGGGGGGAAGCGCGACTGCTGAAATGAAAAGAAATATTTAAAAGACACAAAGTAAAGTGAACATCAGCGTTAAGATGAAAGAGGAGCGATGCAGATGGGTGTTATCGAGCGCTGCTGAATCGTGGCTTTGTTTTTGGGAACTGGGTGAGTTCGCTACGTTGTTTGTCTGTACTGAGTGACTGTATTATTATTTTTGGACCGGCGCCTAAATTGAATTACTGCTTGTTAGATCAATAGAGCCGATACTTTTAGCCACTGACTGTCTTGTCTCAGTGTCGACGTTTCTCTTTGTAGTTTTTATTAGTATTTGCTTGCACCAAATCCACTTCAATATATCCCCACAGTTTGTTTTTATACACAGTGTGGTTGTATGTAATGTATATATTTTAGTCAGTTTCTATTTCCACACCTGCATTCTGAATCTTTACACTGTATTTGCAATGAGGAAATGCCTTGCAGAATCCAATATATGTCTGATATAGTTATATTGGACAACAGATGATGTCCGTGGGAAACATTATGCCATTAAATCTAGCACTTTCTGACATGTTTCCAATGTTTTCTTATTTTTTCTAAAAACAGAATCTACACACACACAAGAGCCAAGTATGGACATGTTAGAGCAGTGATGTGTGCGCAACAATACTTGTAATGGTGGTACATTTTGCACAAAGCTAACTGGACAATTAAAAAACACAGACAACTCCCAGAACTCAGCGACCTGTCAATCTAAAAGGTAGTCACACCCTAAAGCGTACCCTGCTTTATGGTCTATTTTACTTTATATGGGATGAATAATTTACAAAATGAACATCGTGATATATTGAAGAAGACTTGAAACTAGAGATTGAGACCATAAACTCATGTTTGAAATGTTTACTGACGGAATAAATGAAGAGAGAAGTAGAGTAATTTTCTCAAAGACTTCTCTGGTGGTCAGGAGAGAGAATGCAGAGTTTAAAGGACTTTTCAGCACCGGATGTTCCTGCCTGGTTGTTAACTTGAGTATGTGCAGTTGTATGTTTCAGACATGATTGTCTTTGAAAATGGCAACAGAAAGGAAAGCAGAAGGCAGTAGAACGTAGGAAGCTCATCCAAATGGTCGTCTCCGTTGTTTTACGGGCAGCACCTGAAGCTCTGCTGTTCTTTCTTACAGAATCCCGACTTCCTGGTTGCTGTCATACAGTCTGTGCTTGATCTAACCCAGGCAGTCAAAGGTTGGCCTCTGTCCTATACTATCAAAAGGACAGAAGAAGCTTCCTCTGTTCCAGTCCGACAAGACAGTGGTAATGTAGGTCAACAGGTATGAGATTCCATTTGCAGCTAAAGACAAGTGGGGTGGAAGAGGAGGCAGTGGGATGTAAGCATCATACAGAGAGAATGGATAGTGGAGGGGGATGAGAAAGAAAAGGCCCATGATTGGTCCACAGACTGTATTGGTGGTCTGGTTTTATAAGTATCACTGCTCTGTTTGTAGGTTAGACTTATCTTTCCTCTCCCATGTGTGGGCTAATGGTGGATATGTGAGTCACACTGGGCTGTGCTGTGGAGATAACTCCCAGTATTGTGTTTTTCCCAACACAATTAACCGGCAACACAATTACCCGGCGTCCCGTTTCAATTTTCGAGAGAATGAAACCATTTAATTTATGAGCTGGGAGGTCGAACAGCAATCTTGTTGTTTACGTAGGTTGCAGTTGTGCTGTGATGTAGAGCAGATACAGATGTCTCTACAGATGTGTATTTCTGCTGAAATATATTGTTTTAGCACACAGTTTAAAATTACTAAAGCTTGTGTGTAAATAATATTTTGATATGTTTGGTAAGCAGAAGTGAAATAATTGGTCATTGTTGCAAAATCCAAATGACAATGTCCCGATTCACTCACTTGATTGCATCATCATTATCATTAACATCATCTCCTCATTATTCCACTCTTTGCTCATGCTCTTTATCGGTCCACAAATACACGGTCTCGTGACATTTTGCTCTTTAAAATGAGGTCACAACTGCATGAGATTCATTGTGGAACTAGAAGTTGCTGGAAGCCGCGGCGTGAACTGGATAGTCCTCTGCCGTTATGGGGGAAATCACAGACGGTGTCCTAATACGGAGGTGTGACCTAGTATAGCAGTCCCACACATAAAACCCGTCCTACATTGTGTGGTGCTTACGTTACATCTGCATTATAAGGGACTAGGAGCAGATAAGGACCCCTGGCCCGTATTTCAGGGGCACGATCTCCCAATCGCCTCAGATAAAAGGGTGGCGTTTTCCACGCGTCTTTTCCTGTCTGTCCTTGTAAAACATATAAGCGCTTCCTTATCCACACACTCAGGAAGCATGCTGGGTCGTTGACTTTCACTCACACCTTTTCCCCGGCAGTTTTTAAGCGGGTGAACGTTCATAGACAACAACACGTCCCAGGTGTAAGAAGACGCGGCCCGTGCAGCTCCTCCCGGTGAGCCACTGCCTCGGCGTGCAGCGTCTGGCTCCTCAAATCCTTAACCTACATCTTTTACATCTCAGCATTAACCATTTTCCCATAACACCAGGAGGGAAGGCTTCTTGCCGAGCTATCAATAATAAACGATTACGTGGAGGGTTTAACGTGCTGGTGTAGATAATGGGGCGGAAAGGAGGAGGCTTTCAAAGAACAGAGTGCTTTTAGCTCGGGGAGCTAATGGTCAGAAGGCTGTGGGTTACTTTTCAAGCATCCTCCATCACAGCTGCTTAATGACTAATGAAAAATTGATGATTATCATTTTGTGTCTAAAACAAAATAATATTATTTCTGGATGATAATTAATTTATATGACAGGCCACCTGGTGCATGTGGGGTAATTGGGTTTTAGGACAGTTGGGTGCAGAGATTCAACCCTCTGAACCCCAAGCAGCTTTGAGACCTTTGTTCCTGTTTATCCTGTCACATTTTACTCTCTGCAATATATGCGTCCTGCACCTCTGTGGGAAGGGTTAAATGTTTGACATGGCACAGAAATAAAATTAATTAATTTAGTTTTTTGACGGAAGCGTTCGCCACAAGTGACGCTTTGAAGGGCCGTCGCAGAATTGAAAATCCGACAATAATTTCGGCGTTTACAGCTTCTGGTTTTGCAAAACGGTTTATTTTTGCCGATTGTTCAAAGAAAACTTTTCAATCTTTTCAATGGTTGTGTGGTTCAGAGGGAACTTAATCCCAGCAGTCCCAATAAACATTGAGATGTGTAAATCATCCTCCAGGTGTGAGCGCTTCACACCTGGAGGCGCTCCCCTCACATACAGTAGCCCGACTGTGGAGCTCAGGAGTATAGCGAGCTGTAGTTCATTACTCTCAACACCATGTGAATAACAACGGGCTCTGGCGCAACAATAGTAATACCACCTAACTTTTGCACTGAGTAAATATGTACAGTGCAATACGACAATAAGAGGGAAAGTTCTATTGCCATTTACAGTATTAGACATACTAGATGTTGCTGTCCACACACACACACACACACACACACAAACATTAAAAAGCAGCCATTCCCTTCAACCCTGTCTCCTAAAAATTACGTTCCCCAGAACTAATACGCATTCCCAATTACGTTTGATCAGAAACGTATCTCCTCCCTGATTATGTTTGTGTTTGACGTATTACACATACGTTGATTATACAGGTATAGGTTGATTAAACACGTATGTTGATTATACACGTATTTTTGTTTTATTGTTTTTATGTTCATGTTTGTGTTTGACGTATTACAAATACGTTTATAATCGTGTGTTTGTGTTATTGCTTTGTTGCTTTATTGAAGCATATTTTAATTTTTAAACTCTGCGGAGAAAAAAGAAAAGAGGGGTGGGGTGAGGCCAGTGACAGCCGGCTAGTGAGAGCCGGCCGGCCTGGGCCGGGCGCCGGCCGCACTGGGAGGCGAGCACCGGGAGGACCGGCCGCACCGGGAGGCTCGGGGCTCGGTCTTCAGACGCTTGGCGTCGCCGTCAGGCCGTCGGTAACAGCCTCCTTCGCGCCGGCTCCGGTCTTCTCTGAGTCGGCTTGTTTGTGAATGCAGCCCAAAGTGTGTTATAATCTCCATCTAGTGCAGTAAACCACTGCGATCATCAGCAGACACTCGGATCTCTGTGGTCACATCAAGTGCAGAATCTGACGTGAAAAATATTCAAACGGGCGAAAGAAGTCACGGGACCCAACATCCGTTTTTCAAAATACTAACTGATATGAATGTGTTCAGAACATTTCTGACCACATCCACACATCTTAATCTATACTGGTCTTACAGAAATATTGTAATATGTCAAACACAACGTACTGTTACAGTTAAGATGTTTGGATGTAGTGCGGCCAACTCCCGGACTCCCGGGCTCGGGTCACTGGCCTCACCCCGCCCCTCTTTTCTTTTTTCTCCGCAGAGTTTAAAAATTAAAATATGCTTAAATAAAGCAACAAAACAATAACACAAACACACGATTATACACATATTTGTAATACGTCAAACACAAACATAAAAACAATAAAACAAAAATAAGTGTATAATCAACATGCGTGTTTAATCAACCTATACGTGTATAATCAACGTATGTGTAATACGTCAAACACAAACATAATCAGGGAGGAGATACGTTTCTGATCAAACGTAATTGGGAATGCGTATTAGTTCTGGGGGAACGTAATTTTTAGGAGACAGGGTTGTTCCCTTTGTGTCTGACTGCTTCTCATTGAAATGGCAGGTCTATGAAAACACTGCTCTCAGTTTGAAAACAAGCCCCGGGGCACCGAAACTAATACCATATGGCAGGACCTTCTTTTCACGTGCTCGATAGTGTTGATAGCAGGACTGAGAAATGGTTACAGAGCTTCTTTCTTTATCGGGGTTGACGTGCAGAATAGAAACATGACTTGATCTGCAATCGCGTGTTGGCTGAGCCACACAGTATGGTGTATTATTTTACATGCAAGAAAACACAAGAGGTGCTGAAGCAAGAAATACTACTACATTCTTTCGTGCTGTTTTACTTATTTATGTATTTTCTCACATTTTGGGGCACCGTGGAGGTTATTGTGTCTCTTGTGTCATTGTGTTGTCATTCCACATCTCAAACTCTGCAAGTTCTTTTCGAATGAATGTGTTGGAAAGTCTGCATGGCTCGGACCAGGAGGTGGGTTGCAGGGAAACGATGCATCACACTCAACTTTAAAACTTGATCTTTCACTTATAGATGCCTTTAGCTGTCTGATGTTTTAGTTAATTGTTGGCAATATGTAAACTACTATTAAAGTATTGAAGTCTCTTTGAAATGTTGGTGCATTTGAACATGCAGGACTGAACATCAAGGTTCTGTGTGAATCAGGAGTTATAGACAAATACACACTTATTTGTCTTTGCTAGGGTTATGGGTATTACAAAATATATTCAATTTGAATTCCAATATGTGAACAAATGTAGGCTGAAGAAATTAAAATACTGTCAAATCTCTGCTCTAACCCGATCCAAAGTTTCTAATGAAGCTATTGTGAGTGCATTTAACCATGGAGTTAAGGTTATTGATTAAATGGACATTAATCATTTGAATGATGACTGGCATTGAAGCAGGGATCCAAAACCTGATGTTTATACGGGCTACTTGTTCAGCGGGAAGACAAAGTGTGAGGTCAATAGGTGGATTTGCATTGTGGGTGTCATAGAGAAGTTGGCTAACATCCGAAGACGAGCTTCTTGACCTGACGATTTATATATCCCAACATGTACTTGCATGAAGTTAATGTAAAAGCCAAATGACAAGATTGTCCAAACAAGTAGACAAAATGAGAAAGACGAGGAGCTGCATATCTGGATATCTATCTCCTTGGTGTTGAAAGGCCTTGGTGGTTTTTCAGGCACTACTATCTGGAAGCAGACCCAGATCCAGCTGGAAGGAAAACCTTTTCCATCTAGAAACGCCTTCAGGAGGAACTGGAGGACAAGGCTAGGGGGGAAAGCATTTCTGAGCCAATCTAATAAGTGTCCAGCAGAAGGCCAGGATGGTCAGCCATTTAACAAAATCCTGGTCTCTGAAATGATACGTGAAAGCGTTAGCATCCCCTTTGTGCCTCACGTGGCTCCTCGCAAGGACCGAAATACCGAAACACTGTGAATCCTTCTGTGAGATTTCATCTAAGATCCACACAATACTCATTGAACGGAGGCGATGCTATCAGATGCTCAGTTTCAGCTCGCTTTAGTTTGCCTTCAATGCGCTTTTAAAGGCGCGGTCACGCGTATGCACGCATGTCTTTTGTCAGACAGCGACACACACTCCTCATTGCTCGGGATGGCAGAGATCTCATTTAGATAACACCTCTGATCTCTCGGTACCTCCCAGAGTCGCCCTCTCCTGCTGAACTCATCCATTATGTTGCAGCGTGAGAGGAGATAGCAACGACTTCAGCTGATCCTCTCACCCGATAGTGAAAGATCAGCGAGAGACTGGAAGTTGGTGTCTGAATCTGGATAGTTAAAATTCTCTGACCGTCTCTCTTTTGTCTTGATTTTGATGTTGCCACGCCGCCAACAAACAACAGCCTGTTTCTTTGCACTAAAATACTTTTACAGGAAATGACCATTTATCCTGCTAACAAGCAGGCATCCTGCGAAAGTCATGATATATCCGCCCATTAGCCACGTGGAGGGTGCTGTGGTGATGCTGTTAAAGAGCGGGCCACTTAGCATGGCCAAATCGACCTCAACTGCCGTAATTCTAGTCGCCTCCTTCTCTGTTTAGTCTGCAGCTGCTCGTGCACCTCCCACACGTCCAGAGCACTTCCATTACCCCTCTGCATATGTGTTTGTGCCTGGATGAGACGCATGAAGGTGGCTTGTGTATTTATATCCAGTACTTGTGGAGGGGTGCGTTTTAACCATCAAACACATTCTCTCTCACCACAATGCTAAAGCAGCTTCGTGGGCTGATTTCAAAACCTCATGAAGTACAGACTCAGACAGATTTTGGATAATACAAATATATTTTGCTTACACGCCCGACCATCTGACTTCTGTGTAGAAGGATATCATCCTCACAAGCGTCTTTACTAAACTTTACTAAAACAAGCGTCATTCGCGATCATTATGAACATACGTGAACTCGGTCTGAGCAGAGGATCTCTACTGACACTCCCCTCCCCCCTTGTAACGCCAGATCCAGAGTGTTTCCATTTTGTATTTCTTTGAATGAATAATAGTGTAGCATTTAGGGATCGATTGGCAGAAATGGAATATAACGTAAGCCTTTTTCTCGATTTTACATCATTTCTTAAATTCTCCTTTTAAGGTTTTAAGGCACTTGCATATAAGATACATACCCATGTGTTACATCTAAAATTGCAGAACAATCTCAGCTATCTATATAATGAGGCACAATTGTCATAAGGCAAAAGTGTAAAGTAATAATATGAATCTAAAGCTGAAAAATTAAAGTTGATTTAAAAAAAATATTCATATATCTTGTGAAAACATACCTTTACTTATGTTGACGAAACGTTTTGGTGCTATAAGTTGGTTTAGCAAAGGTATTCACAAAAGCAGTGAAATATATACATCAAATGGTAGCTACATGTAAATAAATGTCTGAAACAAAAAATGTTATTATAGTTTTTTGAGCAGAAATGTGGTGTGTCACACCTTTCACCAAAATGATAGAAATAGCGCTAGCTCCCTTCTAGCTCCCCAACAGCCAGCCCCATCTCAGAATCAGACTCGGGCACCGGGGAAAACCACCAAAGTGATCGGGACCAGCTAAATGTGCTCACTGTGCTAGCGTAAATATGCTAAAACAAAGTTGAGTTAGTAAATACACGTACCCATCTTCCAGTGGATCCCTTCTCTCTGCATAATCCTCTCGCAGGAGTCGAAGCCTTCAGGGCCTGTCTGATGCTCCTCCGTCCTTGTCGCTGCTGGCCAAAATCGCTGCATCTGCTTTCTCTGTTGTGAACTGTGTTCTCTCCATGATCTCTAGCTTCTGTCTGACCGTAAACTACAGCACGTATATATAAACCTCAGGTGTGTAGGGGTTATTGTATCCTAGGTCCTTTGTAGCATAGCTGGGTAGGTAGGTCCTCAGGGATTTCCTGAGTGTTCATTGGTAGTCACAACATTTTTTGACAGACACCTGAATTGACTAATCACGGTGAAAGGAGTGTCAGCTTCTGTTACAGGGACACGGAAGCTCACGTAGGAGGGGGCCGGAAACTGCAGAGTTTGGCGGTTCTAACAGTAGCGAATTCTTTTTTCTGTGCCGTTTTTTCGCGGATATATGAATATTTACAAAAATGAAACACTGTATATCACGCCGGCGTGACGCAAGACCCCAGAGGGTTAATGTATAATCACCTGAAAATAAGGATTGGGTTTTCGTTATCTTAGACTGAGCCTTTAATCTCCATAAGGAGACAAACACTGGCTCTAGAAATGACCATTCATGGCCACTGTAGTTTCATTTGTTTGCAATCTGAAACCTCACCACTAGATGCCGCCAAAAACACACACAAAAAAAGCTGATAAATGTGCAGATATATCAGCTTCTTGCTTTCATGAGTGCCCTAACATGGACTGGTCCGGCTCACATTGTTAATCCATCAGAACACTCACACTGATTGGCTACATAGAAGGTCAGGAGTCATTAATGTTAAATGTTTTATTAAATTGCTACATTGTATAAATGTAATTCCCCATGCACTCTCTAGAACGCACACGCTCTCTCTGTGACAGCCTCGCACTATTTGTGTGTGTGTGTGTTTGCCCTCAGCACAGTGCTCGGCCCTGGCTGCCACAGCTGAATGTCCCCTCTGCGTCGGCAAATGGCCAGACTCTGTCACAGCCGCTGACTGGACCAGCTGTTTCTTTCTCTTTCTTCCATCTTATCTCCTCCGCCACACTATCTGTGTTCCTCTCTGTGAAAGAGGCAGTGACAGGACGCCTGGTGGTGCAGCACTTGACACCAAAGTTGATATCCGCACATGGTGGCATCAATGGTAGACAGTTTTTAGTGTGTGTGTGTGTGTGTGTGTGTGTGTGTGTGTGTGTGTTTCATAGATCAGCCGGGACTCAAACATCGTACCGTGGTTTGTGGGAACACAGAGGACACTCTGTTATTTTTGTGTTACTGGTGACAGACCGACGAGTAGGAAGGAGGACAGTGAAGGTCACAGGGAGCTCAGTTTGGGACGCGGCTGGTCGAACCCAGTTAGACAAACAATGAAAGTGAAATGGGACTGGTCTGGGCTTAAGCTGTCTGGCCGTGCCTTGGCCCAGGCTGCTGGCGTAGGCACTTTTTTGTGCCCTGTGCATCTCACATGGGGAGTTATCAGAGCGTGTAGGCAGGGAGAGTCATACTGTAGCAGCAGCAGCAGCAGGCTAGTAGTAGTAGAAGCAGCTCGCTGGGGGCTACAAAGGGTCCTGGATCTGACCTGATTTGTCAGTTTGATAACTTCACCCAAGTGTCGCTGCTCCAGGGAATCGCTGCCTTCTTATTCTGAAATCATGGTTTGGGCAGGGGACTCGTAGTTTCATGTTTTATTGAAGGAAAATTGAGGTGCATGATGAATTGGGCAATTTGACATCAGAGTGCACCATCCAATTGTCCCGGAATGACTCGCCATGGCTTACCCGGAGCACTTTGATTGGCTGAGAGAAATCGTTTTGCCAGGTAAGAGCGGTGATTTAACGAGTTGACGTACTAGTTGACATAAAAATGGAAGAACGCTTCAATGAGACATACTCATCACCAGGGCCACCATTTAACATGTAGCAGCCTCCTGATCGTCCCAGGTTTTTAAACATGATGTGAATGAGGGATGTTACAAACTCCGCGTGTTGTAAACACTGTGCGAACGATTAAAAAAAAGCGCCTTCTTCAGCTGAAGTTGTTTACTGCTCTACAGATACATCTACGGGGAATGGGAGGTGAACTGCATGTCTGTGTAAACAGCTTTTTGAGCCAATTAAATCATCTGAAGGGACAAGGTCTGGAGAGAACAAGTGAATGCAAATGGGACACAATTGAACGGCACACAACAAAGCACAAGGACAAAGGAGAAGAGGGACAACAGAACCCAAACACGATTGAAGAGGAGCAAATTTTGCATCACTTTGTGCATTTTTCCTGTTATTCAAAACAAGTTGAACTGCATTCAATAACACCAGGGAAGGGATATATCCTTAAACAACAAAAATGTACCATCAGGTTTTGATTTTGTGAAAACATTTGACCTTTTAATTAGATTAGGAACTCCTCCTCTTTCCCTGTAGCGGCAAACGAAGCAGAGAATTTGCCTCTCCCTAAACTTATTCATAAGAGGGATCTTGTGTCCTATTCATGTTGCATTCTAAATTATGTATGAAATGTATTTGCATGTTTGCGCGTGAGTGAATAGCTCTGCATCTCAATACCAAATGATGCCTCCAAATTACAATCTAAAGGATGCAAAATTGATGCGTTGTTTTTTGGAAAACACATGAATACGTCATGCTGCCGCAGAGCGTTAGCATGCGCTCAGGAACCAAAAATAGACAAAGTATATATATACACACCAGCAAACAGAGTCCCTGTTTTTGCTGTAGCGTGAGGCAGGTTTACAGTGAAAGTGTGTGTGTGCGAGTTGAGGTGATGCACAAAAGAGGAAATGCCTGTGGAGGCTCAGATGGTGACAGATGGTTTGAAGACAAATCAGCCTGGGAGTCAGGATCTTTGCCCTGGGAGTAGTAGCCCCTTTAAGTATGTTAAGTATGTTTGTGTCAATGCATCAGTGTGTTTGTGCAGTATAGTGGAGCGTGTGTGCTCTTATGAGTAGTTTACACATGTGTGTGCAGTTTGTGTACATGTACTGTATGTGTTGTTATGTAATGCAAGATGCATCACACACGCCAGTCTCACACACCTGGAATAATGGCGTTCCATGAGCAATATACTGTATACCATCAGGTGCAATCTCTCATCGGAGTGACACCGTTACTCTTTTGGCAGAATAACCTCGTGGGCATTAGTCTGAAAGTTCACAAAGTGCTTCACAATCGGCCCCGTAAATTACAGCTCAAGAGGTGCTTATGTGGCAGCTGGGAGGAGTTGTGTCGCAAATCGTTCCTCTGGCCGCCGCATGGAGGGAATTCCCGGAGGCCGCTACACTTTAAAGCCCATCTCAGTCCAAAACCGTTTCCGACTGTTGTAAAAGGGGAAGCTTTTAAAAGCTCTGCAGGAGTATACATTTGTGTCTGAGCGTGCATCTCCATCTGCTCTCTTGTTGTCTTGTTGTTGTGTCTCTTAGCAGTTGAGCCGGGCCTAAACGATTTAAGCCCCGCTAGCCTCTAATAATCTCATTCTCGAGACGTACCATCTAGGTCAGGGGTTTCCATCTTCACCGTGGCTACTTACAGGCCTCAGAGAGGGGGAACAATGGCGTCCCCATTTTTTGCCCGTCTAATAAATCTCCCGTCTGCCCAATTAACAGGAAACCAAGCCTCCTTGTTTGCTGATATAGCGCGGCACCAAACAGTGAACAGTAATATACCACTCAGAGGTTTTAGACTTCCTCCACACTTCTAATCTGGTTCTTAGTTGGATGTGGCATTATGGGATGTGTTTTTGTTTGTACTTTGCGCCAAGGTTACAAGTGCCTCAGCTACCGCATGTGTCAGCTGGTGATTCAGTGCAAAGGCTGCGAGTTTAGTCACTGTGTGTTTCAGTGTGCACGGGTAGCAACTTTGCAGTCGATATTTACAAAATACTTGAGCATCGCCTTCTGTCAGATTCTTCCTTCTCCCAGGGGGATGCTGTTCAGCTTCATCCTTGACGTTGTCTTTATCGACTTTGATTTGGGAATGTCATTTCTAATCAGCAGGAGGTCTGCACGTCACAGTGTTTCTTCTCACAGGAGCCACTTGGTGTACATGCTGTGAAAATAGTAACAAGGTCAGAAACCTTGGCTCGATTTGTGGAGGTTTAGTTGGACACCGGCCAAAAGTGGAAAGGGTTGCCTCTGCAGAAAAGGAAAAAGATTAGAGCTGAGGATTGTTAAGCTTTTGCTTTTTATCTAAGGGTGACACCTGTCTGTCGTGTGCTTTTGTGAATCAGACCATGTGATGGACCTGGCTATCTCTCTGTTCTCCTCTCCTCCCCCACCACCATGTATCTCCTCATCTTTCCTGTTTGAGGCTAATTTGGTCTGTCCGGCTCTCCTGCAGCAAAAGGAAATGATTGAGAGAGATTTCTGTGATTTTCTTTTGCTGTTTGAAGTTACATTTACTTTCACTCTTTAGTGACTTCTGTCATTGCATCTACGGAAGTTTCTACCAGGTCAAAAGACTTCAGCATTTTCACAAAAAGGATTAACACGGATTTCATTCACACTTTTCTTTTTTTTATGTAAATAACCAGCATGTTTGTAAGGACTTAATCATCTGTTAGTTCACACATAGGTTACATATAGACGTGTACACATATTATATGTCTAAAGATATTTGAGAGTGATTCCTTTTCAAGCCTTTCCGAAATCTAAAATGATGTACGTGTAAGGAATAGATTAAATAGCTTGTTTATTTGCTCTAACAACAGCTGGAAATTTGAACATTCCTGGCTATAGTGTAAGTAGCTTACTACCCACAGTGTTAGTGTTACTTCCAAAGTCAAGGGGCATAGCATTTGCTAAATATATAAGCGATAGACGCGTTTGAGGCAAACAAAATCACGTGACGCAAAGTTGCATCAGTCAATCAACGTTGAGAATCAGCGATAGACGCATTTGAGTCGGAAAAAATAGCGTGACGCAAAGTTGCGTCAGCCAATCAGCGTTGAGAATCAGCGCTTAGAAGCTCCGCCGATCACCCCCGCCGTCTTGCTGTTGCTGAATCAAACTGTTGCTGCTCCGCCTGAAGTAGCGCTGGTAGCGGCCGTCATTCAGACACTGTTGTGGGACTACGGATAATATTATGAACCCAGACACGATAGAGTTTGATGTTCCGACGTATGTGGAATTTACACAACAAGTATTTATTTATTTATTAAGGATCCTCATTAGTCTACACCGTAGTGGAGACTATTCTTCCTGGGGTCCAGGCAAAAGCATTACAATACAAATCATAAAATGCAGTACAGCCTGATCAATCAAACAAAAACACAGACTTAGGAACAACATTTACATTCAAAGAAAAATAATAAAAAGGCCTAAATACCTAAAGTAACCTAATCTACACTAATTTTCTTTCTGATTATTGCTGCCTTAAGTTTCCTTTTAAAATCACATTTATTTCTTGTTAGAGTCATATATGAGGGGAGCGCATTCCAGTATGCGATGGCTCTGTACATTACTGTTTTCTTAAGTGCATTGGTTTTGGGTAGAGGAAGAGTAAAGTGACCCCTTAGTGCCTGTCTGGTATTATAACCATGCCTCTCATTTGCATGTAATAGCTGTAAAGACAAACCGACGGGTTTCTGTGAGGAATACACATTATTTAAAAACAGAATAAGTCTGCATGCCAGTCTTTCATCCACCATCATCCATGACAGCCTAGCATGCATAGCATCCGCACTACTCCTGACAGAGCAGTGAAGTGCTAGTCTTGCCGCTCTGTTCTGAGCAAGCTGAAGTTTACTAATTTCTTGCTTTGATGCACTAGACCAGATAACAGGACAGTAGTCCAGATTTGACAGAACTAGAGATTGTATGACTAGTCTAATTGTTGTGTTAGTTAGCAGATGAGCACTCCTTCTAATGGCATGGATACCAGTAATCATTCTCACCACTGTATTATTAATCTGAGTGGACCATGACAATGTTTTGTCAATAGTGACACCCAGCAGTTTGACTAACCTGTTCCATAGTAGTACCCTCTAAAGAGAGGCTTAATTTCTGATCTGTCCTGAGAGCATATTTAGAACCTATTACCATGCATTTAGTTTTTAAGACATTCAACTTCAGCTTATTTTCCATGATCCATTCAGAAACCAGCTTTAACTCTTGTTGAAGCACCTCATTAACATGTTCAATGCTGTCTGACGATACATACATAGTTGTGTCATCCGCATAAATCCCCATTTCTGCATTTTTTAATACATATGGCATGTCATTTACAAAAATAGAATAGAGAAGGGGGCCAAGGCAGCTTCCCTGAGTAATTCCACACTGAAGCATCTCAATATTTGAAAGGGAGCCATTGAACATAACACATTGTTGCCTGTTCACTAAATAGCCCTTCAATAAATCAATAGCAGAATCTTTGAATCCATACGCCGATAGTTTCATGAGTAGTACCTCATGATCTATGATGTCAAAGAATGCACTGAAAACCAAGAGCACCACCCCAACAACTGACTTCATGTCAATCTGTTTGAACCACTCGTCAGTAAGACATGTCAGTGCAGTGCTTGTAGAATAACCTGCTTTGTATGCATGCTGTAGATCTGAGTTAATGTTGTTTTCTGCAAAGTATTGCTGGATCTGCTAAAATATAATTCCCTCCAAAAGTTTACTCAAGGCAGGTAAAATGCTGATAGGCCTACTGTTTGGACCTGTAAATGGCTCCCTACTGTTTTAGACAGAGGAGTAACCTTTGCTTACTTCTACCGAAAGCATCATTAAGTACTCTCCAAAGTGTTTTACTGTCTCCATGGCATTCCTCAAATTTAGAATGATAGCAATATTTTTTCTTTTGTCTATTTAATTTAGTTATTATATTTCTTAGTGAGCGGTAAGCTTGCCAATCTGCTACAATACCTGACATGATGGCAGATATTTTCAGTAGGTCCCTTTCTCTCATTAAGTTTCTCAATTCCTTATCCAGCCAAGGTGTTTTAAGTGATCTAACAGTGATCTTTTTAATTGGAGCATGTTTATCACACACTGCAGAAAATAAATTCATAAAATAGTCCAGTGTATCATTTGCATGCATCTTCTCAAGCACAGTATGCCACTCAATATGTTCTACATCAGCAATAAAATCATTTTCTAAAAAGGTTTTATATGTTGTTTTATGAATTACTTTAGGACCTGCTTTAGGAACCTTTGTTTTCACAGTTAAAGCGATAATATTGTGGTCACTGAAGCCTACAGATCACACAGCTTTAGAACATTTTCCAGAACAATTTGTAAAAAAGTGATCAATGCACGTTGACGTGACCATTCTGTCCCTATTGACATTTATTCTTGTGGGCACCTATGACTTGAGATAAGTTGCATAATGTGGCTGCATTGCTCAACTTCCTTTTCAATGTACAATTACTGGACAACCAGTCTATATTCATATCACCAAGAATGTAAATATCATTGGCATTATCAGTTGCATTCCCCAGCATCATGCATATGTTATTCAGATATTCAGCATTAGAGCATGGTGGCTTATAACAACAGCATGTCAATATAGGTTTCAGATGTGGGATATGAACTTGGAGCCATAAGGCTTCTACTCCAACCATACCTAGATCTTTCCTCATTTTAGCTGGAATAGGATTTTGAATGTAGAAAGCAGTACCTCCCCCATACCTGTCTCTGTCTAATCTAAATATATTGTAACCTTGAATTGAAACAGCTGCATCCTTTTATGGCTTCTTCCAAGTGAGTCTCTGATCCAGCCATAATATGAATATAATTTTCGTGTAAAATAGTACATAGCTCTTGAACCTTGTTATTTAAACTACAGACGTTTAAGTGAGTAAACCTCAAACCTTTTTTCGGTAGTTTAATAGACATTTGAAGAATTAAGATAAAGATAAGTTTTTTAGTTTAGGCAGAAGATCTCTTCGTTTCTGCCGTACAGCCTCGGAAAAGTCCTCATTGATGTAAATCCCAGGTCTTCTTCAGTTCCTTTCTGCTCCTCAAGATTAGCTCTCTGTCCTTGCAGTTTAAGAGCTTGATATAATATGATACATTATATTAATATTAATATATATATTGGTATAAAGCAGAACAAGTGGTTATTTCCATGGTGGATGGCGGAAACGGTATCTGTTTTAGCCAGACGCAGTTCCTGGAGGCTACGGATGGTGTTATGAACCCAAACACAAGAGCGTTTGATGTGCTGACATTTTTGGGACTTCCACAACAAGTAAAAAGCAGAACTAGTGGTTATTTATTCCATGGTCGATAGCGGAAATGAAAGCTCTTTTCATGGAGAGAAGCAACGGAGATAAGCCACGGCCCCATTGACGCGGCGCGAATATTTAATATTGTCGAGCGAGTAAACTACCACGGTAAACGTGGTTTGGTGTGAACGCAGCATTAGTCTTCAACAGGGATCATCAGTTGGTGAGGATGCTGACTTTTGCCTGGAACATGTAGCTTAGCTAATTATTTAACCTGTTAACGTTCTGCCGTCCCGCGGGCGTCCTTTACTGTTTGCATGAGAGCACAGTTAAATCTAAGCTTTCTATTGGATCCCCACTTGAACCAATAGGAGCTTCATGTCCTGACTGACAGGCTACATTACCCAACCAGAAGCTTTGTTGAAGTTCAGGCTCAGCATCTATTTTCTTACGTGGCTTAAGCCTGTCACGTCGTACAGCTCAGATGACAGGCGTTTCGTACAGCCAATGAAATTGCCTAAAAAACGAATAGCAGGAAGTGGCAGTGGAGCTGATTCCAACAGCCTTCAACTTCACCAGAACAGACAGCTCCTCACAGATCCTCAGTTTGTCATTGAATTAGCATGAAAATGCATTTATACTTCATTTTCTCTGTGTCAGCAATACTGGTAGTAAATATGAATAGTATCTCTATAAGTTTGCAAGACTATAAGCCTTTTTAATAGGTATATAGAATATATATATATATATATATATATATATATATATATATATATATATATATGTATATATATATATATCATGAATATTTTCAGTCTCAAAATGGAAAAACGCCTAGACATTTCATTAGAAAAACATATGTAAAATATTAATTTTCTGTGATATTGTTATCTGCTTTTTACTTTTTTTCATTGTGTTTTCCAGTCCAAAAGTCCCATTTATAGTCATCTACAGGCATCTATTTACAAAGAAATGTTCAGGCGGAAATAAAAACCATATACTTTAGTGTGTTCAAACTTATATAACTCAGTGTCAGCAACACTTAAAGTGATTCTGACTATTGACGGAAAAAAAGCTTCAGATTGTTACCTTTCAAAAGACACCAAGACCATGCATTTACTCCAAATAGTTCAATTACAGCTTCCAATTTACTTTGGGTATACCTGGATAGGCGTTTTTCATCAGATTTTACAGGAACGCTAAGATTTAAGCATTGTAGGTAGCCATTGTGTTCATATTCAAGACTCTTCTACGTGGTTCTCACTTTAAAACAAATCAGCTGGAACATAACAAATTCAACTCGAGATTTCAACGAACTCACAGTGTTAGCATGAGCCTTAACTTAGGAGGACGGACGGCCATTCAGCTAATTAGCTTTGTCCATCTCCAGAGCTGGTTAGTTTGCTAGCAAGTCTCCAGAGTTTGCGGTGGCTCTCCTCCCGGTGAAGTAGTCTCCTAGAGACGAGGAGTGAGGCATGATGGAATTAGCAAGGTAGCTAGCTAACTAGCTAGCCACTTAAATGTGTGTAATTTAGTGTAACATGTAATGCTTCATCCACACACACTGTGGGAAAACACATTGCATTTAATTTGCATGAAAGCATGGCGGAATTAGCAAGCTAAATACGCAGCCGGCTGTCTGCTAGTTACTGTAGTTAGTGATCTCCACCATGCTTTCACGTTACACTTACAGAAAATTAAGTCCAAAGGCAGCATTTTCTCTCCATCACTTATATGCTCCACCCATATCAAAGCTAGCTAGAACCTCAGATCACAGTTTATCATCTAAAACGTATGCAACAGTGAATCTGGCACCTGTCAACACAACAAGATGACATTTTTAAGTTGTAGCTTTATCGCACTATGAGGTGATTCATGTTTGCCTCCAGTCTCCCCTTTCTAGGAGGCAGCGTCGGAAATACACAAGGGCAAAGGGCAAAACTGCCCTTAGAAATATAATTTTGCCCCTGATATCACTAGGAGAGGGGCAAAAAATGCCCTCACAATTTCCTTTAATAATTATGATAATTTAATGAACTTAGAAATGTAATGAACTTAGAAATTAGAAATGCGCCGTCCGCGTTTAAATCAAACGTCTGGACTTCCTGTCACTCGTAGCGGCGCTGCTGTTGCACAGCTGTTGCACAACACACAGGACAACATGCGCGACACGTCGCTGGTTAAAGACTTTAGAAAAAGCATCAAACTGACTAATGGTCCTCTAGCAGCGTTGGAAGTGGCCGTCATTCAGACGCACTTCCTCGCGTGAAATCCACCGAGCTGTGTGGCTACGAATGTTATTATAAACCCAGACACGAGGGCGTTTGACATTCCGATGTTTTTGGGAGTTCCACAACAAGTATAAAGCAGAAAGAGTGATTATTTCCATGGTGGAAGGCGTAAATGAAAACTGCACAGAGATAAGCCCCGCCCCCTCTTCGGCGCATCCAGCTCAAATGACAACATTTATCACAGTGTTGGTCAGTTTGTCTGCTTGACAATCACATTTTGCTTCAATAAAAATTATTGAAGTGAGCGAACAGACTGAAAACTTTATCTTCTTCGATACAATATGTTGACAAAGTTTTCCTTTGGGGACAAAGTGGTATAAAGGGAATAAATCGCAATACTCTATATATCGGAGTATAAAATCGAATCGTGGGACCTCTGGTGATTCCCACCCCTAGTAGGTACAACGTGATTAAAGTAACAACAACAAAAATAAATACAAATATTATATTAAGAATTATAATTGTTAATAGTTGTTTAAAAAATGTATTAACAATGAATTACCACAAAGAAATAAGAATAACATTGAATATGATTGTCTGATTTATGTTTTATGTTTGTTCTTTTGTTCAAAAAAAGAAAACACTTTGAATCTGTAGACTACTGCCTAATAGTCTTATTGTTGGCATTGTATGGCAATTGCTCATATACTGTAAGCCTAAATAAGTATATGTATTATTAAGAACAAAGGTTAAATGTTATTTCACAAGTTTCAAAAAGTGCCCCCAATTTTTATTGAAATGCCCCTGGATTTCAGTCGGTAGGGGCAAAAATTGCCCCCTAAAAAATATGTAAATTTACTACCCTGGTAGGAGGGTCTATAAAATCCACACTAAATGAGAGTTCTTCTTTTGTTTACGTACACATTCTCTATGGTATGGCCTACAATGAAAGGCAGTGCAAATGTATACATATATTTCTTCCCATATAAACACAGGCACCATACACCTTTTGTCTGGCCCGTCCTCAAATGGCTTTGCTGAGACCCTTTTTTTCCGTGTTTACTTAAGTAAAGGCGTCTTGGTTATTTTGTGCACAATGCACATGTACCACACACATATGTAAATATACAAATACAATGTTTGGTGCAGGCCAGGCACAGCTGACGGGATCTGGTGGGGTGGGGGTGAGTTGGATGACTTTGTTTTTCTCTGAGGACAATGCCTCATAAGGGAACGACACAATGGACTCCATTCACAGCCACACCAACAACATCATGACATTTTGTTCCTATGACTGGACATCATGCATCCGCCCAAACCGCCAATACCTCAGTGGGATTTCCAAACAGTTCCTCTTGGTGGTGGAGTAAAAAAGCACAGCTATCACGTGTCTAAATCACTATTAATCCTTACATAAAGAAAACACCAACCCTAACTTGGCATCAGTTTCAGTGGCGGCTGGTGGATTTTTTTTTGACTAGGGCCATCCAATCAATTTCACCAAACATCCTAGTATGATTAAATGCAAAAAAATATATCATTGTGATGTTTTCTATTATAATCATTCACTTTGATGACTAGGCCCATTTAGGCTTTTACAGACTGTTGGACGTGAGCAACTCATCTTTCTAACAACAAAAGCTTTATCAGCAGATTTTTTGAATGCTGTCTGTGAACAAGTCCTTTAATGAAGACAGGGTCGATGTTCCTCTTCTGCAGCTGGTTGAATAGCACGTCCACATTTGGCATGATTTTGTGAAACAATGCCAGGAAAAAACAGAAAGTCTCATCTTCAAGCATCCTCACAAAGCCCCCGGCCTCTCTGACAGTTGGTGGATTAAAGTTCCCAGAGTCTCTGATGGTCTGGAAACACTTCAGGAGGTCATCCTTGTGCTCGTACACAGTGTTTACAGCGCGACTGTGGAAGTTCCACCGTGTTGTGGAGGCTTTAGGGAGCCCACATCAAACACCTCTGCAAGACAGCTTTCTATCACCTCAGGAACATCGCCAAACTCCGTCCAACACTCACCCTGACAGATGCAGAGAAACTTGTCCACGCCTTTGTATCGTCCAAGCTGGATTACTGTAATGCTCTCCTCACCGGAATCTCTAACAGGAACATCCAGAGACTACAACATATTCAAAACAGCGCTGCCAGGATCCTGTTAAGAGTCCGCAAATACGACCACATCACCCCCGTTCTGAAATCATTACACTGGCTCCCCATCCCACACAGAATTGAGTATAAGCTCTCCCTCCTCACTCATCAGTGCATTCACGGACACGCCCCCCAATACCTAAAAGAACTGCTCACCCCCCAGACCTCCTCATTCAACCTCCGTTCTGCAACCAAAAATACCCTCCAAGTCCCCAGAACCAAGCTCCGCACTATGGGCGATCGGGCCTTTTCCTCTGCAGCTCCGAGGCTGTGGAATACCCTCCCTGACCATCTGAGGGCCCCACAGACTGCAGAGGCTTTTAAACGTGACCTGAAAACTCACCTTTTTAAGAAAGCTTACTGCTAAAATACCTTTTATGGGCTTTGCTTTTAAATATATCTTAAAAAATGTTTTTATTGTTTTATTCTGCTCTGTAGCACTTTGAGATTGCTCAAATATAAAGTGCAATACAAATACAATGTATTATTATTATTATTATTATTATTATTGTAGTGATGAACCCTTTAGAAAAGGCACAGATTTATACTACGCTTCAAAACCGTAGTCAGCCTATAGTCCACGTTACAGTCAATGTGCTGTCTGCATTTCAAAGTCAATCAATCAATGCTGCAGCTGAAACGTGAATCTATCTTTTGTGGTTTGTCAGGTTTGCCAGGGTTTTCTAGCATGTTTGGGAAGAAGAAGAAACGCCTGGAGATCTCCGCTCCATCTAACTTTGAGCACCGGGTCCACACGGGCTTCGACCCGCGGGAGCAGAAGTTCACCGGGCTGCCTCAGCAATGGCAGAGCCTCCTCGCGGACACTGCCAACCGCCCCAAGCCCATGGTGGACCCCTCCTACATCACCCCCATCCAGCTGGCACCAATGAAGGTAGAGTGTGAATGGACAGAGGGTGTCAGGCCCGAGCACCAGGGACAAGTCGGTATCATTTTCTGTGACTCTGTTGTTCTTCATCCTTCTGTTTCTCTCCCACACGGCCTGCCCTCTCTGTCTATAGGAACTTTACATTAATTTTATTTCTCCCACTGTTCCTTTTACTTTTCTATCTCTGCCTCCTCACTCTGTACAGCTATGTTTCACTTCAATGTTGCTGTATCTTCACCGCTCCTTCCTCCACTTGTTACACAGAATTTAGACCGTTCTTACAAATTAAATGTTGAATTCAGAAACAATTAAAGTAACTGTTGCTCAGTTCGGTGCTTTCTGGGACTGAGCTGCTGCAGTTTTATTAGGTCTGGTGTTGTTTGACTAGTAGCTTTTAGTGGCTAATGTTGGCTTCAGTGGCTTTATGACAAAAGCAAAACAAGAAGTAGCAAAAGTTATATATATACATATATATATATATATATATATATATATATATATATATATATATACAATTCATTTCTTAATAAATATATATATATATATATATACACGCTTTAACAGTAAACTGAAACAGTTCTGTTGGTTCTAGCAAGACTTCTACTGTAATTTCTCGACACCATTATACTACTATTCTAAATATAGAGAGGAAAAGTTCCTCCCCTTCCGGTGTCCCCCATGGGACCTTATTTTGTAAAAATATGCACAGTAGTCAACGGCGAGATAAATCGCAAGAAAGAGTCATGCCTTTGGAGTGTTAATAAGTCATTATAATAGCGTATTTTCACAGTCTTGTATTTCAATAGTTTTATGACAAAATTAAACTTTCTTGACGTGCAGAGTTACATTTTAAATTGACAAATATCATATAGGTAATTCATGGCACAATTCAAACAGGATCATAATTATTTGTCTCTCGCTGTTGACTAATGTACATATTTCTTTCCAAAATAAGGCCAGATGGTTGTCCACCAGGGGGCGGGGCTTTACCTCCTCCATCAAAGAAAGACAACAAGCCAAACAAATGCACCAAAATAAAGAAAATGAAGAGACCAAACCACAGCCCAGAGAATATGAATGTGTTAACATATTAACCATAAACTCTTGATAAACTCATAGACATTCTGCCCCCTGCTGGTCAACAATAGCTCAATGCAGCTATAAAGACGACACCTCGTTTGTTTTCCATCCGACAATGTCACAATCTCAGAAACCCTGACACAAACGTCTCCTTCTTACCTCCCCATGTGACTGTGATTGCGTGTCTCCCCTTGTCTCTGAACCTTCTGAGTGTCTCCTCTGATGTGTTGTTGTTCATTGGCTCTTCTTAACATATCGCATCGACACATTTGACCCACTGATTATAGTCATTCACACACCAAACTGTTTGATAAATAACAGCATTTTGTCTGCACCTTTCTCTGGGTTGTAGCAGAAGGTGTGATTTGTTTTGAGGCTCTACACTGGAGGTGTGCTCTTACACACTGGAGGTTTGGGAGGTTGTATGAGGCCTCGTGAGTGTTCACAGGAGCACTGCTTAAGATGTGGTGTTAAATATCTTCCATTGTGCTGTCTGTGGTCCCACCATATGCATGTGTGAACCACTGCTCTTCAGCTTTGAAACCTAGGAGCCTCTCCTGTGTGTTACAACACCTGCTTACACCATTTTTGTCGACCTTGGTAACTCTTAAAGAACACTTGCCTCATAAACACGCCACTTTTTAACTTGGTGTTGAAAGTTGACTGCAGCACTTAGTTGCATTTTTCTTTCTTTTTTTTTATAAATCTGAAACAGTAAGACTAAAAGCACCACAGTGAGCATTAATCATCAAGTGTGTATCAAGTGTGTAACTTGTGTATTTGTCCCAGAGGAACCACTTACAGGTCCTGCTGACAGTAAAAGAAAAATACACAATCAGACATCCACATAATTCCTGTAAGAGAGAACAGCAATATGCCACAGGAGATATCTCTGAAGAGGGGGAAACAAGAAAATAATTCTCTTGCTCTCTTCACAGATATCTCCCAAGAAAGTCCGGTCATCCGAAACGCCGTTGCCCAAAGTATGACTTCCTCTTCCCTTCTGTTTTTAACCCGCCCCCTTCCTTTAAAAAAAAATAATTTCTTCTTCTGTTGGTCGCTCTCACACAGCCACAACTCTGTTGTTTTTGTTTCTACATCTCTCCTCCGCTGCCTGCTGCCATGCATTCAGGTGGAGGTGGTGTGTCAGCAGGAGCAGGGGGAAGCGCTGAGAATGACTCACATGACATAACTCCATCACTCTGCCAAGTCTTTTCTTAGGCCTCATCTCCACTCGCCTTTTGTTTCCTTTCGCATGAGCCTCCCAAGACATGGCGAGATTAACTGTGGCGGCATGTTCCCTTGGTTCTCCCCTTTTGCTATGGAGCGCATTTGATAATGGGGATGATAATCTTGATGATGATAATGGTGATGGTGATGATGATGGGTGCTGAGATGTGAAGTGCATGTTTCCATGACAGCTGATTCTGCTCTGCAGTAGGCCACTCTGTAGAAAATAGGTCAGAAAGGGTCTGCATGTGTTAGAAGAACCCCATGATCCACCTCTTGATCCGAACCAGACCAGACTCGTCCGGCTCTCCTCCCCTTCTGTACCTGTCATGTCCTCTCCTCTCCTCTCCTTTACTGCCCTCCCCTCCTTTGTCCTCTGTCCTCTCCTCCTCTCTTTTCCTCTCTCCTTTCTTTCCTGTCCTCACTTCCCCTCCTCTCTCCCCTCCTCTCCTCTCGTCCTCTCATCCTCTCTGCTGTCTTGTCCTATCCTTTCCTCTCTCCTGTCCTCTCCTCTCGTCTCCTCCTCTCGCCTTTACTGCCCTACCCTCCCCTCCTCTTATCCTCTCTCCTTTCCTGTCCTGTCCTCTCCTCTCACTTCTCGCCTCTGTCCTTTACTGTCCTGCCTTGTACCCTCCTTCTCTTTATTGATTTATCCTGTCCTCTCTTCTCCTCCTGACTCCTCTCTAATGTCTTGTCCCGTCCTCTTCTCCTCTTTATTCATTTAACCTGTCCTGTTGTTATCTCCTCCTCTTTGCTGCCCTGTCCTGTCTCGTTCTGTCCTCTCCTCTTCTCTCCTTTCCTCTTCTCCTTTCTTGTCCGGTCCTGTCATGCCCTCCTCTCCTCTTCTTCTCTTCTTCTCCTCTCTCCTCTCCTATCCCAAACATTATGTAGTCTACCTCAGTTGTAAAAACAGGATTTGGTCTGGATGCTTTGCAAAAGATGTTCATCTGGAATCTTTGTAGGCATTTTTTTTTTGACTAAGCACAAAAGTCACTCAATACAATCGTAAAACAAGTTTTAAGTTACAAGATACTTGCCCACAGTGTTTAATCAACATGTATGCACATACCTGTCATAAAAATAACAAATAGTTGAGGAGGTGGATGATATTTTTTTATCGAAGTTGTTGCTCCAGACAACTTTTCAGATGTTGCCAAATTACTGGATACGTGGATAAAGAAGAAGTGATGTAACCCAATAACTGGAAACAAAAGTCTTGTGTAAAAAGAGAAAGAAAATCCTTAAAATACAAGAATGGCCAACAGCAGTTTTACCCAATAAAAACCAGACTGTAGTACCACTTGGGTAGAGGGGTGGGAATCACAAACACGTGTGTGTGTGTGTGTGTGTGTGTGTGTGTGTGTGTGTGTGAGAGAGAGAGAGAGAGAGAGAGAGAGAGAGAGACCCTTGACTTCCAAGGTGTGCTGGGTTATAAATAGTGTCTCAACCATGGCCTGATATCCTTCTCCCCTGGTTGCCCTGACACTTGATTGACAAGAGGCTTCTTGGCAGACTCCTCCAGCTCTGTCTACAAAGTGTGTGTGTGTGTGTGTGTGTGTGTGTGTGTGTGTGTGTGTGTGTGTGTGTGTGTGTGTGTGTGTCCGTGCACACACCAGGTGAGCATGGATGCAGTCTGGCAGACCTCCAGTGCTGCCCTTGCCAAACAGTACAGAGGGACAGAGCATACAGTAAAAGGTCAATGTTGCTTGTGTGCATGTTTGTCTCTCTCGTGCGTGCATGAACATGTATTCTCCGTGTGTGTATGCGTGTGTGTTTGTGTGTTTGAGAGTGGTTTAGAGAGACTGGCGTGGTCATGATGCTGAAATAACTACAACCCCTGCCCTCCGGCTTGTGCGCTCATCGTTTATTCACAAGGCTTGTAGCCTTGTTGTCAGACTGCTCATCTCAGCTGAGCATTAGTGTTGCTTAAAGCCTTGGCTCTCATCTCCCCCTCCCGACCCCCCACCCTTTCCTCCTCCTCCACCAGCCCTCAGCATGCATGCTAATCCAGGAGTACAGGCTAACACCATGCCCTAACAGCATTTCCATGTTTAAAACATTGTGCTCGTAAAACTTCTGCAGTCTTGACAATTTGAAGTGCGACGCTGCATGAGCGGAAGCGCTACGCAGCTCCCTCCGTGCAAAACATCTTCATTTTCAATGTTGCGTTTTCCTGTTTTGAGGGGGGGGCAAGTTGATGTGTGACACAAGGTTACGTGTGTGTCACCGGCAGGGGCAGAGCCGTGGCTATTATTCATGGCAGTCTCATGTTGCACCTTGACTCTGACACCCTCAAATTGTCGAGGAGGTCATTTACCATGATGGTGTGTGTGTGTGTGTGTGTGTGTGTGTGTGTGTGTGTGTGTGTGTGTGTGTGTGTGTGTGTGTGTGTGTTGATGGGTATGTGTAAGTACAGTGTGCGTTAACATGCATGTGTGTGTGTGAGTTATTGTAAAAGAGAAACAGAGCGACCGACCTGTGTAGAAGAAGAAGTTTAGTTCGAAGCAGATTCTTCTGTCTGGTGGTCATGTTTCCACTGTCAAGGTCGGGATATTGCTTTTCTTCTGCTTGTGTCATTTGCATTTGGATTTGGGCCAACACAATTAGAAGATTTATTCCCAAAATAACCAATACTGCAGTCAATTAGTAGTGCTTAGTGAATGGGTTAGAGCCATAATAACCTGGCAATAACTGTGACAAAATAAGGTGCAGCAAGCCGTGCCTGCAGTGAATTAATAACATCATCGTCATAATGGGATTCTTTTAAACACTAGCAGTAAAGTGTATATCCTCTACACAAGGTCAATGAAATGGTAGACTTTGCCAACTCACACAGAAAGACAGTAATACACTGAGTTAAGAAGTAGTAGCCACTTAAGTTATAGCCCACCTAAACAAATGGTGTCAATGCAGTTTAATGAGTAAAAAAAATAGAAAAGAGGAATTCTTTACCCTAGGATGTTTTATTGAAAGGCAATTTAAATTCGTTGTCTTGATCCCAGGGTTATCAAACAGCCTCCGAGACATGGACATCAGCATCAGTAAGCCAGTTAGAAAGAGAGAGAAAAATATTATTTATATGGATTTAAAGACAAACCCATCATGGGACCAACTCAAAGTGTATTCTTCTTAATCCTACAGTAGCAGTAGAAGAGAGACGGACCTGAGGGTATCCCAGGAATCATTTATGCTCATCGTGTTTTAAAGGATGGATATTTGAATACCTCCCTCAAATAACACGTTCCTCTCCCTGATGAAGATCAAATCTCTCCTTCGGCCTCTTACAGCAAATACAGCACAGCACCGACTGCTTTTCTTTCCTTTTTTTCTACAAATATAATTAACGTAATTTTCAGCTCGAATTATATGCCGTTTGACGCTTACAGTCGGTCAGTAATAATATAAATTTCCGTCTCGCGGCATGTGGGTGGGAAGTTAATGTGGTAGTAGTTTAATGGCCCCCAGTAGATCCACAGGTTTTCCTCATGTGAATCAGATAAGAGCAGCGAGGAATAGAGACATATGAGAATGATATTATAGCCAGAATGGATATGCAGGCTAATTAAAGCTGCATTTAGATAATATCTTTAAAGTAACATCTCTGACAGGTTTCTAATTCTTAGCAAAGACTGTATACGTGGACGTAGTCGTCATGACGTTACCCATTGGTTTGTTTACTGCAGTTTTAAAGCCTTGAATTTCATAATTTTGTCTGTCGGCATCTTGTTTTTTTGCAACCAGTGAACGGAAGTGATCGAATTTGTGCAGAGGAGGGTGACGTAGAGACACCTGTGTATAGCGACCTGTCATTCACCTTGTAGCCCCGCCCTAAGCACCCCCTGCTTTATGGTCTATTTCACTCTAAATGTACCAGATGAACATCATACTGTATTGAAGAAGACTTACTGGGGAATAAAGTAAGCATTAGGGTAATTGTCTCATTGACTTCTATATCAGTGGTTCTCAAATGGGGGTACGTGTATCCCTGGGAGAACGTGAAGGCCCTCCAGGGGGTACGTGAGATTTGTAAAACATATATCTAAAATTAGCATCCATTCAAAAATCCTTTAAAAATAGTTATTTAATGAATATTCAATAAAATATAAGTGTAAGTTCATAAACAGATTCTGTTATATTCTATATTAAATTAGACACTGATGGCACAGAGCTATTACATCTATTTCAAACCAAAAATGCTTTGCGCTGGTTAGGGGGTACTTGACTGAAAAGATATTTAACATGGGGGTACATCACTGAAAAAAGGTTGAGAACCAACAACCAGAATTATCAGGAGTCGCCCTCCGGTGGTCAGTAGAAAGAATGCAAGTTTAAGGTACTTTTGCATTGGCATCACTTTTCAGAACCAGAAGGAAGATGGCATTAAGGATGGTGTTGCTTGTGCCCAGGGATAAATCAGAGCTTTTGAGTCAGGAAGGTGTTGTTTGCTGCAGAAAGGGGACTGTGTGGCGAGCGAGAGCACGACAAGCATGGTGTGAACTTCACAACATTTACGCATGCACTTTGGTTGAAAGCCAGTGGAGGTCCGTGCATCTGAATCCAAAATGTGCATGATGATATTTCCTGATGTAAAATCCTCCCCTGAATGGACACATATATAGACACATAAATATGTGATTGAGCAGTGCATTCCAGGAATTATTACGCAAAGAAGATGCACTTCTTCCCTCCGGCCTGCCTTCTTTTCTCCTGTTTGTGATTTCTTGCATTTCCCCAAACGGCTGCTGACAACCTCCGGAGCACATGCTTAAACTTCCTGCGTTCAGCTGGGGGTTACATGTACTGTAGGTAGTGTAGGTGGAGAGAGCTCGCTGGTATTTTGGGTAGCTGAACAACTCTGCGCTGTCTGAAAATATCTCATCCTTACATCACACTGGAGGAAGAAATAATGCAACAAAATGCAGCACAGAATGGCGAAGAACACTGCCAGTAGCTGTTATTTAGAAACGTGTAGTGCTGATTTAGGGTTTAGGGTTGAAGAACAGTACATGGTTGCAGATTTACACGTTTTAGTGTACAGCTTAACAGTTTTGCTGTCAGATATCCTGAATCATATCTTTTTTTTAATTGTAATTCCCCACAAAAGTCCTATTTAAGTGACTCAAACGACATTGAATTCATATTTTGATATTGGACATTTAGTCCAGGTCAGACCAGGCTATCCCAGTGTTTCTGACAGTGAGACAAAGGACTTAACTTCCACAGTATAAGGCACGTGACAATGGGCATGACACGCAGGGTGATAACTGGCACAGCGCTCCTGTAGATGTCAGTGGGTCAGTGGCAGCAGAGCACCTTCCCCCACCAGCTCTCTGGCAGGTGACAGAAGGTGGAAACTCAATCGCCGGGTCTCTCGAAAGAGTTGCTGCCAGTGGCGCAGACGGCCAGGCTTCCCAGTCGAAGGCTGGGGGTCTGGATGCAGCTGCTTGCCCGGGGCAGCAGGGTGACTGATTATGGCAGGGGGGCGAGGAGCGGCGGAGATCGGGGCCGGAGCGAGCGAGAGAGAGACGGGGAAGCCGAGGCCGGAGTGCAGGCAGCTGGTGGGAGCGATGAGGACGGAAGAGGCGGTGGGGTTTAACACCCGGGCGCAGACGATTCATAATCAGTCACAGGTGGGGCGTTCGGCTGTTTTATGTCTCTGCTGAGCCAAGACTGCATGCTGGTATGCTGGCTTTGCAGATTTATGTGAGCAACAGGTCTACGCTTTCACTGCCAGCACTTATGAAACATAACAAGAATAAAACATATCAGACCAAACGGTGACGGTGCAGGTAAGCAGCTGTTCCATTCAGCATTCATTCTCTCGTTTTTTGGAGCCGACCTTAACGAAGACGTTGCGTTCAAAAAGGTCACATTATTTGACTGCGTTTCTATTTCTGTTGCATTCTTAACACTAAAGTATGACACACTGTGAGTTATAGCCGCTCAGAGTGCGGGCTGTTTTCTCATGTTTCTTGCAGAGGGCAGGTTTGCGCTCCGAGCACCGCATGGCATGAGTTATTTTGGTAGCTTTGCTGGGTTTGCTGTATGTATACATATGGAAACACAGTCTAGAGAGATAGTGTTTCTGATTTAACAGGGTCACCTAGTCTTTGCTTCAGGGGCAGGAATGCAAACCCTTTATTGAATAGGGAGAAGTGAGCTATTATTGGTCTTGCATGTGCAAGCAGGGAGCTGCTAATTTGTGTCGGATTTTGAATGCAGTGTGTTTTGGTGATACTGGGTGAGCTCCAAGGCAAGAAGAGTGTCCAGACTGAGAATGAATGAGGTCTAGACAAGTGTTGGATGTGGAGCAGGTCCAGAATCTCTAACTTCTGCCGTGATTTCGTTGAGTGGCTCCTCCATCGCTGTGCAGATGCAGACACACATACAGGGCTTCATCATGCACAATGACTACGGCATTCATTCCACTTCTTCAAAAGGACAGAAAGGAAAGTCGGACGCTTTGATCGATACGCGTCTAATTTCAAGTTTGATTCAAATTTGACTCGGTGTGTATTACCCCTCCATCTTACATTGATTTTGGGATTAAATTGGTCAAAGCAGAAATAGCCTCGCAGGAAAATAACTCCTGATTGATGCGTGTCCGCGCAGGCACGCACACACACCCTCGTGCACGCACAAACAGATAGAGAGAGCATCTGTCTTTCTTGGCAGCGAGCTGAAGTGGATGGCATAGATTTAGACCTCTCTCGTTCCTTCCTGCACTCTGCTCCTCCTCCCTTGCTTCCTCACTTTGTCTCCTCTCGCGGCTGCCATTCACAGTCACACTCAGCAAATCACCTCTTGCGGAGGCTTTCGGAGCCACAGTCAGGCAGGGGAATTTTGGCCCTCAGCAACGTGCGTTTGCCAGGGCAGCTCAAAATGTCCTCGCTAACAACCATCCTTCAGTGTCTGAATGTGTTTTTTTGTTTTTTTTGGAAGGACATTTAGGCTGTGAATTTTAAATAGGGAAGGATTGTTGCAGGGGAAAATTATTTGAGATGACTGGCGTGTCTTACTTTAAGAGCTGAGAGTTTGTAATCGTTTGGAAATGCTTTACACACACACATTAATACTTTGTGTCCTGTGGATATATACGGAGATAAATATGGAGATTCTTTATTAGGAATATCCCCCTTGAGGTGTACCATCTTGTTTTCAACGACAATTATACAATATAAGCACAATTACGCAAAACATTTAACAAGAAATAAAAATAACAACAACATTATTAGATAATACCATTTTAAGACAAATACAAGGAAATAATAAGCTATCCAAAATCAGGAGGTCACACTCAAACACAGCATGAACATGGATTATTCTTTAATAGGTTATAAAAAAAAAGCATTACTGTCTGAAATGTTCTTCTATTTCTCAATAGCTCTATTGTGGATATGTGCATCCTATTAAAGTGAACAGCAGCGTTTGGAAATCAGCATCATCGCTGTTGACATAAGCCAGTGGGTCTTTTCTTTGTTTCTCAGTCAGATGATACGTTCCACTTGGTGTGAGGCCATTTAATGACTGGACCTGCAGTATCCTCGTGTGGCCAGATTGAACACTACAACTCACGGTTTAGTGCTTTTAAAATCTCAGGCCCAATCCCAATTTTCTCCACACTCATACTCGCTGACTTTAAGGTTTGAGGGCTCTCTCGCAGACATTTTGAGCCCTTTATGAACACTTTCTGCAAGTCCGAATTTTCTGCAGACTTTGACTAAGGGAATTACCCACAATTCATAGCAATGTGACGCTAAAAACTAGTGCAAATGCAAGCATAGACTATGTTGCACAGCTTTATTCATTAAATTTTAAGCTGTTTTGACAAAACAAAATTATAGATTATTTGAATGATCTCTCATCTTGTAAGACATAGATCCTGGAAGACGTTCAAATCCGTAAAGAATATAAAATAAATAGCCACAATTGTACATAACATGTTAAGACATTATCCAGATAAGGTGAAAAGTCGCAGCAAAGTGCTGTCATATTCATATTTACACCATTTCAAGTCCTCTCAGCCTCTCACACTCAACCATTTAACAGGTGATGTCAGTTAAGTCCCGGAGCATATAAAGCACATAAAGCTCAGGGATTGGGCTCTACACTTCCTTTATCCCTGTGGAAGAATAGTAAATGACACTTTTGATCTATCTATCAGCATTTCAGGCCAGATTAGTGAGCATTATTTGTATTATTTCATAAGCATTCATCTGGGATATTTTTAGATTCCTTTTTGTATGGACTGTTACCAGACCAGGAACTACTTTCATAAACAATAATATATCATTAGTTTGGTTTCAACTATAAATTACTTGGTTTTTGAATACAAATTATGAAATATTACCCCTAAATTGAACACTTTAGTGTTTTGTCACTTTATTTGTTTGCTGTGGAAATTAAATTAAAATATTACTGTAGCTAAGTCTGAGCTAACATCTTATTATTGATTGATTTTGGTTCTTACTACAGAACCTATACTTTTTTAATTTTCTTCTTTTTTTACACATACAATATCAAGCTTTGATTCAGTGTAGAAATCTACGGCCACGCTAGCTACTCTGTGAGGCTGCACTGAGCCATTGTGGTGCTCGAGCTGAATGCTAATGCCGGCATGCTAACATGCTCGCAATGACAATGCTAAAATGTGGATCTTGAGCAGGTAAAATGTTCTCCATGTTCTCCATTTTAGTTTTGCGTGTTGGCACGCTGATTTATTTGCTAATCAGCAAATAAAGTACATTTTACATTCATATAGATGAAACTGTTTCAATGTATCTTTATAGTGACATTGGCAGTTGCAAATGTAATATATAGGATGAAAGTGTGTGTGTATGTGTGTGTTAGTGTGTGACTAAAGGGACAGCAGTGGAATAGAAGCGAGAGGAGAAAAGACAACATGAGAAAGGTCTAATAAGTAGAAAATGTCTAAGCGTTGAATGAGATGCGATGTCGCGGCCTGTAACTGGCTGACGGGGCTCAGATTAATGAGCATCGCTGTGCAATTAATCTAAAGCGGGCAGCTGTCTGTTTATCTGTCTCAAGACTTGACGAGGAGATAACTGGGGGACACCTAATTGATCCCCTCCTCTTCTTCTGGTTGCTCTCCGTCTCCTCTCTGCTTTAGATCAGAAAGTTTTCCTCGACAGTGACAGACTCACTTGGAAACTCAAATGATTGATCACCCGGGCAAAGCAAGACACAGTGCTGCAGTTTGTTGATTCTACTTATTATATTTCCTGGCAATTTTGTGCTGGCTATGTTTTTGAATTAACCTAAATCTGCCAACGCTTAGAGGGGATGTGCCCAGGCTTTACCGCGCTAATATGCTTAAGGTCGGGGATTTGGTCCGATTGTATGTTTGTATTTCATTTTGCTTCCGCCACTAATCCATTTTGCTGGAAATCCTCCCTCGTTCCACGCGTCGCACCCTGTGCTCCACCCGGCTGAGGTCAAAGGTGACTGGGTCACACTGGTCTGAGCCTGCCGGCTCTGGGAGCTGTGGGGGTAGGAGGCATCTTGTGGTTTCTCCCAGTAAAGGGCTCCACAGTCGGCCTCCGGCAGTGTGTTTACCCTTGCCGTGAACGCTGATGCATTAATCCCGTTGAACCTCCATAGGCTTCCACTATTTCTTTGTGCGCTAATGTGTACAAGGAAGTGGACTCCTTACCCATGAGAAATATGATCATGAGATATAAAAACTGGGACATAAGCTGTTATTTAGTTGCCTGACCTGTTTTTGCTTGTGACCCCTTAAAATAATGCAATGTCTACTTGTGACCCCACACACGGCGTTCAATCGTAGACGGATTTTCTGTTAGATTGATTTTGTCGTTATTCTCACAACTAAGAATAAGTGCCGTGCTTGAATGAATGCTGCCAAGAGCTCAGCTCCCAAATTATGTAAGAGGTGACTATGAAATGATGGCTCCAGCAATTATTTAATATGTAAATATGTAAAATGTATTATATTAGTATATATCAGTATTATTAAATATATATAAGTGTGAAATACAATACTTCTATTGAGTTTTTGAGTCAATGAATAACAAAACACAGAAACTACAAATTAAACCGATTATAAAAATATAAACTTGCCATTAAACCTTTTCATGGGATGTTTCATTTTTTGGTAGACCCTTATATTACACTTATTTATTTATTCAAAACAGAAACTATTAAAATGTATTTAAGGTCATATAACTTGAGATCAGAGCATAGAACCCTGAGGTCAGAGCAAAGAACTTGAGATCAGAGCATAGAACCCTGAGGTCAGATCATAGAGCCTAAAACTCTGAGTTCAGAGCATAGACCCTGAGATCAGAGCATAGAACAAATCCTGAGGTCGTCAGAGCATAGAACGAACCCTGAGGTCGTCAGAGCATAGAACCCTGATGTCAGAGCATAGAATCCAGAGATCAGAGCATAGAACCCTGATGTCAGAGCATAGAATCCAGAGATCAGAGCATAGAACCCTGATGTCAGAGCATAGAATCCAGAGATCAGAGCATAGAACCCTTAGGTCAGAGCATAGAATCCAGAGATCAGAGCATAGAACCCTGAGGTCAGAGCAGAGAACCCTGGTCAGAGCATAGAGCATAGAACCCTGAGGTCAGAGCATAGAGCAGAGAACCCTGGTCAGAGCATAGAGCATAGAACCCTGAGGTTAGAGCATAGAAACCTGAGTTCAGAGCATAGAACCCTAAGGTCAGACTATAGAACCTTAAATAACATACAAATATTGAATGACTTAAAACGGTTCACATAGCCTTTTTGTTTTGGGGGAGTCTGAGTTTAGTTATGACGAGGTGTGCATGAAGCCGTGATGCTTCCTTGACATGTCAGCGACTATTTGGAGGTTATTGGCTGTGTTGGTGGGTTGGCATTCTGGGGAGATACAATTATCGTCCTTATTTTAAAACACTTCGTCAACTTGCTTTTCGCTTCTTTTTTTTTAAAGATTCTGTCGCTTCCAAAACTTGTTGTAGCAGAGTGTAAACCACAGGTTTCTGGTCTTTTGCACACCGCTCGTAAAAAAAAAAAAGGGTTTTATTGTTGCAATTTCACTCTTACACGTTGGCGACAACAAATTCTGTTCTTCCTAAAAATGCCGCTGTTTTAACCTCATCGTGCTCCAAAAGCCGCAAAAGTGAACCTAAAGGGACTTCAGTCTGTCTTAAAAGGCACTGACGTGTATTTCTTACAATAACAAATGACGACAACATTCAAAGTAGAAACTTTTCTGATTACAGTTCAACATGTAAATGCTAATAAACGATATTTAAGTTGAATTTGGCTCGAACAGATTATTTTAGCTGTTGGTTGAAGTTTAGGGTCTTGTTGTTGTTGTCCCCCATAGAGAATCATTTCAGCATTTGAATCCTCTTGATCTCTCTTATTACTCTTTGTTTTAAATGTTTTGTGCTTCTATAGTTTCAGATCCCTTTTACAAAGACACAGAAGCATTAGCAGAAGCATTTTTTTTTCATCATTGTGTCTCTTAAGATGGACTCCACCTATTCATTGAACCCCTCCGCGCACAGCCTCTCTGCATGTTGCGATGACGGTTAATAGCTTCTGTAACTAACAGGCAGAAGGATGGCCTGAGGAAACGGGTCAGCTCACAGCCGATTAATCATAGAAACAATCCAAAATACGCTCCTTGAATAATCCTGCTCCTGTTTGTCCGAGACCTCATCTGTAGTTCGGCTCATAACGCGTCGAGAAATTAGCCAAAACTGCTGATACAGGTGGGTCAACCTGCCAGCTAGTGTACTGATCCGAGGTCAGGTTCCACTGCGTTTTGAGGTCAGGATTAGTCGTTGTAATTAATAGCAGAGATAGGAGAAACGGGCCCCTGGGGGATCTTATTACCAGAAGCTTCACTCTACTTTGTCCCTTAATCAGGAAAATTAACATCCACATCATTTTTTAATTCACAGTTATTTAATTCACAATGCTGGTTCAGATGTGAAATACTGAGTTAAGACCAGCAGAGGGCAGCAGAGCACAAGACATTACATCCCTACACACAACACATGGCTGTCAAGGGGGAAACAACCGGCTGACACTAAAAAGTTTTGTTAATTTTTAGGTAGAACCACATTTAAACCTGTGCCGACTTCAAGATCCTTTTTTTTACGAGACGTGATCCCTTTTCCGATCATATCATTTGTTTTTAATATTGACTTTTTCGAGATTATAATGACTGATGATGATTGTGTCTTAACTTCAATCCTTTGCCCGGTAAATCAACTAAAACGTATTATTTTAGGACAAGGCTGGTACAATCCATCATTATCATCATCATTATCATTGATGAAAGTTTAAGTTGGAGTATACATATTGACTGTGTTAGTAGAAACATAAACAAATTATAAGGAGGGTTAGACATCTTATTTCTGCAAACTGTCTCCTTATTTTTTATTACAGTTTAATTTATCCTTATCTCTCATATTGCAATATAGTTTGGGCAAGCACTTTTCCTACTAAAAAATGTTGTTTCTCCAGAATCGTTTTGTTAGGATTGCAACACGATCACAGTCTCACATCTCAGCTGCTCCTTTATTTCACAAACTGCAGATTCTTACTATTTATAACATTAATATTTCTTTAACTTGCATTTTCATGTATACAACACTTTTAGGTGAAGGAAATATTCTTGATCATTTCAAAACCTTCTTCAAAGTCAATTCTCAGATTCATTCTCACTCAACTCGTCAATCTTCACATCTTCATCCTCCGAAATGTGTCACACATGCACACATGCATACACACACGCACACACAGACTTGACATGATTACATTATTTTTCTTTCTCTTCTTTCTTCCTTTTGTTGTCTTTCTTATGCATATTTAAATTTATGTTTGTAATTTTGTAAAATTTTAAATATTATATAGGTGGAGGCTTCAAATAAGCCAAGTTGGCTTTTTGTCTCTTCCTGCACTGTGATATTCATTTTCTGTTATGATTTTTTGTCTTATTGTTTGAATTGTGCAAAATAAATAAATAAATCTGCTGCATGCCATCCAATCTGCTTGGAATACAGCATATATTTAAGGACTTCTGAGCATGGAGGCTGTATTAACCTCACAACTTAATCTTTAGCATACAGTATCAACATTATTATAATTATTATTATGATCACTTTAAACAGGCAATGCAATATGAAAAAACACCCAATGAAAGCTTTCCTTCCAAAGCAAATGAGTGTGTTTTGCCCCTAAAATGGATTAAGACTAACATTACTCAGATAAAAGGAAAATGTAGCTATCATTATTAGGCATGCAATAATAACTGCAACCTATTTTTAGATAACAGTTACAACTGTACTGTATAATAACACTGGCTCTCCTTAATGACAGTTTATAATCTACTGTAACGTAACACGGTGGTATTATCTATCTTAAATCTAGTTTAATAACAAACTATTCTCCTATGCAAAGCTTTTTTGAAGTATTATTCAGTTACACCGTTGCACTGGTTTACACATGTCCATTCATTATCAGAACCACGGGCCCTGTAGTGTATTTAGATTCATGCTCACACCGTTCTGCTGACCGGATGTGTATCAATCCACCGCTGAAAATAGTCCCCAACCAATGAACCATTTACTCATGTTTGAGTAATGTTGTTTGTTTTTTCTAAATACAGTGACCAGCTGTTTCAGGAGAGTAATGAGGCTTCAAATGTCTATTTTTTATATATTTATTTTTATATTTAAATTTAGTAGTAGCTTGGAGAAGTGCAGACAGGACAGGGAAGTCGGAAAGTAGTGCTAATGCATTGTGGGTCTGTGAAAAATATAGAATAACACTGGTATTATATTTTTTATTTGTTTTAACTTCCCACCACTATCTATATCTGTCTGTGGATAAATGTTCTTCTTAAACTCAAGAATACTTATCATTTCACATTTCCACCATTATACAGTAAAACCTCCTTCTAATCCCTGATTAGATTTAGGATCAACACCATGCTAATATTTATAGATCAACAAACATATTAATAATGATATGTCCTCATTAGAAGTATGAGTAATATGTTGAAGCATATATATTTTATATATATATATATTTTTTTTTATTTTTTATTATTGGACACTTACCCTGAAATGTGTTATGTTAAATGAAATATAACACAAATACATGTTAAATAAACAGTAGTGGTGGAGAGTGAAGCGGTTCGTTTCTTTTACCACGTCTGTCCACCAGAGGGAGCTAGAGGACAAGACACCGCCTTTATCTCGCTCTCCACCTGAACGGTGTGAGATTATCTGTTGAAATCAACGTTGTGTGTGCATCGTTGTTAAAGGCATGAGCCCCTCGTTTTATGCAGCGTCGCCCACATCAAAGCGGACAAAGTGATGGCGATACGCCCGGCTGAATGATGGATGTTCCATTGCATACAAACAATATCTTCACTCTTTGTTTTATGCATCAGACGTGGTATATGGCCGCTCATTAATCAGCACCGGAGGTCATGTTCGGTCCTCTGAGGAGAGTCGTGAGTCGTCCCTTTGTCTGCCGTCTCAAGGGCTCTCTGATATCATCTTTCTCAGACGCAGTGAATAAGCTTCTGTTCACAAATTGGTCACCGATGCAAACGGATAGTGCATTTCAGGAGCAGCGGCGGCAGTAGTAGTAGAAGTGTATATGTGCGTGCGTGCGTGTGTGTGTGTGTGTGTGTGTGTGTGTGTGTGTGTGTGTGTGTGTGCGTGTGTGTGTGTGTGTGTGTGTGCATAAATACCCACGTGTGCTCGTCCTCTGCAGTTTGAGTCGTGACAGAGAGATTCACCGGGTGCTGAGATGGTGCCTGGGATTTGAACACATAAAGGGGGAGAGAGAGGGAGAAAAGTGTGATCTGGATAAGAAGACGTGTTTCTGTTGTACAATATTAGATGACAGTAAAAAAATAAAACACACACACAATTTCTATGCGCCCGTGTTCTGTTAGAGCTGAGAGTTGAGAGTGGGCGTGTTGAGTAGGCGATGTTCTGCAGTGTGTGTGTGTGTGTGTGTGTGTGTGTGTGTGTGTGCTTTCGTTTATCTATCCTGGTGGGGACATTGATGTGAATACACACCAACACCATGGGGACCAAAAACACCATGGGGACCAAAACCATAGTCCCCACGGTGCGAACCACTCCAATGAATAGGAAATGACTTTTCAATATGGCTGGTGAAGTTTCCTAAAAAGTCCCTTGGAGGCTGTTTTTTATGACTTTGTGTGTGCTCTATAGCAACCCCAGAGGCCAAACCTGGTATTGCAGTGTTTACGCAAGTCCCCAGCAGACTGGTTTTCAGACATTGTGTGTGTTCTATAGCACTCCCGGAGGCCAAACCTGTCATTACAGTGTGTGCTCTATAGCACTCCCGGAGGCCAAACCTGTCATTACAGTGTATGAACTAAGTCCCCACCAGCACTGTTTTTTCAGTGTGAACTTTTTATGTGACTGAATGCCATTTTTGTCATTAGAATGTGTTTATTATCCTCTTATACAATTTTTGTTACCTGATTATTACATTTTGGGCCTCTTATCTCATGAGAATTTAATAGAGTTTGCTTTTGTTTGTTTATTTGTTTAATTTTTTACAGTTCTCTTTACATTACATTTCATTTAGCTGACGTTTTTATCCAAAGCAACTTACTTTTCTTTGTGCTTTGAATTTTACTGGCAGAGTTGGTGAGGTATTGGGTGGTGGGTTAAGCCTAAAAAATTAACATTTGTACATTTAGATAATTATAGATCTTGTGGTTATCTTAATTGAATGATTGTGTGATGTTTTTCAGTTATGAAACGCAGTTGTGAGATACAGTGAACACACCACCAGTCAGCGCAGACTTGTTCAGTGAATTTACTGTTCTGAGAATAGTGTTGTGTGACTCGCGAACGTACTGCACACAGAGAGGGGACTCTGTCAGGGCAGGGGAGTGATTCTCATTCAGTGAACGAACTGACGAAAGTAGCTCTCTGTGAAATGTAGTCTGTCACTACTTTCACCAAAATGATAAAAATGGGACTGAGAAATGACTTCGTACTGCAGATAAAGCTTCATGAGGTGTGTGCAAATGAAGAGGAGAAGGATTTCGTGTGACGAGTACTTTTTTGAACGGCGTCATATGACACGCCGACGCCCCTATCTCGCTCCGTGAGTCACGTAAGATGACGCGGTAAGAATGCGGCAGGAAGCCAGAAGTCTCCTCCTTCCGCCAGACGTGAAACCATACATCATAAAAACGTGAACGCTGTCAAATACCGTGCACGCGTCGGTCGTGGGCTGCGAGTTAAATACGTCAGATTACCCAAGTCCAATAAAGTAAAATAAAAGATTTTTTGGACTGGAACGTACCTTCCCTTTAAATCAGTGTCTGTTTGTTTAACTCAAAATATGTTCTTTCGTGACACAAGCACTTAAAAAACAAAACAATTAGAGACATAAAATAATAAAATAAAATAGAAAATAAATTCTCTTCAGCTTCAATATAAATGATCTGACTTATTCCAGCAACACAAATCAATGCCAACAATATACATGAAATATAACAACTCAACATATTGTGTAATGTCTATTTTCAATCAGTCTCTTTTCAGTGTTTATCAAAAGTAAATCAGTCCTGTTTTTTCTTGGATGAACAGTCAATCCTCTCCACAAACTGTGGTGATCCGCAATTTGATATTTCTTAGTCCAGGAGAAAAAAATAAACTCCCAGCAATGGAAACAAAATGTGCCCCCCCCCCCAAAAAATACTATAGAGCTCTATAGAAAGAAAATGTTTTTTGATACTCAAGATGGCTGGCGACAAGTCCTGAGACACAGCGGTCTCTGCCTGGCTCTAGTCCACCTACACTAGCAGGAAAACAGTGTAAGAAGTGGTGACTTGATGTGAAAGACGGCTAATAGAGACTGGCTACAGCTTGGCCATGTCTTCTTCCCTCTAAGCATTATTCAAGTGCTAACCCGCAAACTTTCCTGCTCTGAGGTCACTGCTCTACAGCCATAAAGCAGAGATTAGTGTTCTGACTCTTAAAGAGTCTGCCTATTGACACTGAATAACAGACTGGCTAGATAACCACTGGGTTACAGTGCCAGCACAGTAGCCACTGTAGTGGAAAACAGCTAGCATTTATCTTTTTTAAATCACTGCATCATTGTCAATATTAGCGGCTAACAGCCAGCAGCTAACAGCTAACATAAGCACTTTTCTGTTAACAAAGTTAACAGAGAACGTCATGCTGTCATGCTCACACAGTGTTAACAAAGCTAATTTAGCTGTTTCCAAACTCTTTTCACTGTTGTTTCTGATTATCAGTGTTGAGGGAGAGCACAATTCACTGCAGTTGATTTGCAGATACATTTTCAATAATTATTTATGTCCACAGTACTATAAGGTTTGGGTTAGATTATGATTAGGTTATCAGCTGTTCAAGAACAGCCTACCTTAGATGTGCATCACTGAAGCCATTTTGTATGTTTTAGAGCAGAAATGCAGCAGCACGACAGAGACAAGATGTGACGTCTAAAAAAACATTTGTGAAAACTTTTACTCTAAGCATTTGGGTTAGATTATGAGTTGACAGTGTATGAGCATATCTGCAAGACAGTTGTTAAAAGTCTTCATTCTGTATGATTAAAAACCATAACAGATATGTTTTAGCTTTTGTAATGGGTAAGTCAAATGCTGCTATTGTACATTAGGCTTCTTTATGTAACGTTGTCTGTTGTAAATATGCCAAGCAGGGACATCAAGTGCTTGAGGCAGGGAGAAAAAGAGAGGGAGAGACAGGAGCAGACCAAAAGGTACAGTAAGAGAGAGCAACATATAACAGTAGATATTTAAGATTTAAGATTTCACAAAAAAGGGCAAAAACGCGATTCCTTGCTTGTAGTAAGTGTCTTGTGGTATTGTGACTGTTTTTTTTCCTTTTAGGGTGTTCAGAGCAGGGCCAGACAGCTGAGAGACATCGCAGTCAGAGGACAAGCCATATCAGTCACACTCAAAACTTTGACACTCAAGTTTTGTCTAACAGAGTTTTAAGTTTCCATGACTTTCCCTGGCTACATTATGATGCAGTGCATAAGGGGATTTTGTGTTTTTATTGTAATTTACCAGGACAAATAAAATAAAGTAAGCGTATAGCCCTGGAATTATATCATAATGCTTTGATTAAAGACTCAAGTCATTTTGTTCAAGAGGAAGAGGGAGAAGTGTTTTATCTGGGTGGTTAGCCCACGTCTGTCGCTGTCATGTAAGAACCCCAAATCTTGAAAAAGTAAAACATGACATATGCCTGTTTTTCTGTGTTCTCAGTCCCTCCCCTCTCCAAGTTTGATGCCTTGCTATTAAATAAAACATCACACATAACTTTTGACCCGGCCCGACCAGAGTCATGTGGAGGAAGGGCCGCAGTATCGAACCTATTTAAAAATAGGTTCAGTTCATTAGCCCGGTCCACACGTCCCTCCAGCCCCATGTTACCAGTCTTCTGGAATTTTGTTGTCTGTTGTTTTAACTATTGTGTGTTTTGATTAGTGCTTAATCCTTTAAATTATTCATTTAGCAGTATACATTGTTTCATCAGATTTCTTAATTCAAACCACATATGATGAAGCCTATTGATGGTATTCCTCCAAAGACCCTGTTTAACTGAAGGACTTTGTTTAATCACAATAATTCCTCTCTGTGGCCCAGTAAAGCCTAGTTTATGGTTCTGCGTTCTACCTACGTAGATACGTGACGCAGAACCATAAACTAGGCTTAAGTCCTATACATTTTATAACATTTTCAACATTCTTTTAATGGGCCTTTCATGAGCCCTTTTTGGTTTTTAAGGAGTTTTTATGAATACTCAGAGCCCCAGAGAGCCTGTGCCCCTCATAGTGCTCTTTTTAAAGCGCTGCATTTTAACCCAACTTTAACCCACACACTTCAGGCCTTCCTCCAAGCATATTCCCTAGGTTGTCAACAGTATTGTCTGAGAGTGACTCATTTTGGTCACTATTACCACAAAAAACAAACAAACTAAGAAACAAAAAGCTTCATTTTATATATTGGGCCTCCAAAGTGCTTTCTGAAACTAGCCTTGGACTGGCTTGTGTCCATGAAATGGGAACATGTAAAATGTAAATTTACTTTTAACTATAGGCTACTACTAATTTAGTCAATAACTTGAGGGTACTAGATATTTGCTATATTCAATCTTTTGAATATATCAAATATATAGTACAGCCAAACTAGTAATTACACTGCATCTAGATTATTTATGTCAATAAAAAAGGTTTTGAAAGTACAGTATTTCCCTCTGAAATGTAGTGGATTGTAAGTATAAAGTTGCATAAAATGGAAATACTAGTAAAATAGGCTAAAAGTACTTCAAAATACTAAAGTAAAAGTACTTAGTTCGTGTCCACCACTAGTATAGTGAAACTTTGGTTAATGAGATACTTTAATGTTAACAATTTTCTATTTTGCAGTTTACAGTGTTAAATGTGAAACATCAGTTATTTGCTAAACTAGTCTTTAAAACTAGCTTGTGAGTCACAGTTGAGAAGTGGAGGAATACTGTCTGGTCCTCTGCCCAGCCTTAATTAATGGCCCATCAGCAAAGGGCGCGCTGGTCTGCACCTGGCTGCAGCCTGTAGTCTGCTGGAGTCTGCAGCAGAGCCGTGCTCCCCTCCCCCTCCTCTCAGCTCCCCTCACCCCCTACTCTCAGCCCCCCTCCTCTCAGCTCCCCTCCCCCCCTCCTCTCAGCCCCCCTCGGCTCACAGCGCACAAGGAACATTTCAGAAGAAGAATCTCTTTGCTATGGACTCCTCACAATAAATGTCTAACTCAGCACCAGCAGCAGGTAAGATTTTAAGTTCTCTTATTTTTGTTTTAATATGTCATGATTTGTAATCGATAGGTTATGATAAACAGCGATATAACTCATGAATGGAGTAGTTAGCAAGCCAGTTAGTGTTAGCTAACCGCCCTGCTAAGGCTAAGACTGTGGTTAAGTTGGAAAGATATTGGCAGATTTGAACTTCTTAAGTGAAACGTTGTTAAAACTCAAAACATGCATATTTTTAACCGTAGTAAGATAGACAACAAGCTACAACCTAATTTTCATCAAAATGAGCCATCCTCTGAGCCACACCAAGAACATTAGTGTGTGTGTGCAGCCGGCTGTGAGAGCAGAGATATTACAAAAATATTAAATTACTTCACTATAATACAGTGTAGTGTCACCAAAATCACTACATACTCCATTTATCTTCAACAGATTACACTACAACACTTATTTGGGAAAATAAGGACTTTTCATAATTTCTGGGAATTTTATTATGAATATTAATCAATTGGACCACTACACTTTATCTCACAATTAAAACAATTAAAAAGGAAGACATTTTTCATACTAAGTGTTGTAGTGTAATCCGCAGTAGACCGATGAAGTGTGTAGAGAGTTTGGTGACACTACACTGTATCATATAAGTTATTGATTAATATTCCTAATAAAAAATTTCAGAAATTATGAAAAATGCCTTTCTTCCAAACCAAGTGTTGTAGTGTCATCTGTCGGCTATTACAGTAATCTACAGGTGTTTTATCTGACTGTTCCTCTTGCCACTATTGAAAGCAAATAGAGTAAACACTAAAAGATCACACAGGACAAATTATTCTTCAAAAGCCTTGTGCCGTGCCCAAGTGGTGACTTTGTTATGAAGTTTCTCCTTGCCTCACCTCCTTGTCTCCTCTCCTTGCTTCCTCTCCTCTTCCACTCTTTCATCTAGATAAGAGCTGTGGACAACCCAAAGCAGCAGCAGCTGCTCGGGTGTCAGCAGCTTACGGTGGATTTGCCCCAGAGGAGACTAACACTACTACCATTAACACCAACCAGCTGATAGACATGGACCTGCTCATTACCAAGGAGAAGAACAGTGAGGTGAGATGGAGGCAAATATTCCAATACCTACAAGTCATATTTTAAACAGCAATTTAATAGTCTTTAAATAGTAATATAATAAAAACACAAATGCTATGATCCAACAAATGTAGGCTATTTTATTAAAAATATTCAGCAGAATGACCTCGTCACAAACTTTGCGACCTTAGTTAGCATACAACAATAAAATATAACAAGTAGCCTTTTTTATTTTTTATTCAAGGTTTAAAATAATTAATCTGAAGCTTTTTTCAATTGCTCCTATTATGCAGTAGTTCCCTCTGTCTCTGCATCGCCACTGCAGCTTTTAATGGGAGCGGACCGATCTTAGGCTGTTTAGGCTATTTACATCTCAGAAAACTGCAATTTTTTTCACAGACAACTTCAGATGGCTATACAAACTTACACTGATGGGTTTGTTTACTTCAGGGGTATTCAACTAAAATGTGAAAAGGTCCAGTTAGAGAAAAATTCTCGAAGCAAAGGTCCGAAAGATCATAATGTAACTATATAGTGTGATTAAATAATAGAGGGATAGAGTTGTGTCAACATCTGCGTGTAATCAATACACGACTGACAAATCAAATTAATTCAGTACGATTAAAAAACTCGACAGCCTCAGCCCATTATAAATAATAAAAGTAATCTAAACACATTTTAACAATTGAACAGTTTTATAGAATATATATCCAACTTCATATTCTAATATTCAAACAGCTATAAAACCAGATCCTTACATTTTCTCAAACTGTACAGTAAAATCTGAAGGCCATCCATGTAGACATAGCAGAGGTCCCCATGAACAAGACTGCATTGGAATTTGGATTTACAAGTTTAAGGATCTCTCTTTATAGCTGTTTAAATATTGGAATATTATGAAATTATGAATGTCATTATGTCTTTTAAGCTGACTTTGAATTCACTTTTCTCCCAAACTGTACAGTAAAATCTGATGTCCATAAACATGAGCATAGCAGAGGTCCCCATGAACAAGACTGAATTGGAATTTGGATTTACAAGTTTAAAGATCTAGTTTTATAGCTGTTTGAATATTAGAATATTATGAATATCATTATTTCATTCGTGAAATAGTAAAATTATGAATATCATTATTTTATTCAGTAGAATTATGAATATCATCATTTAATTCAAGCAAAGATTGGCTTTTGTAGCCTTATTGATTATGAATATCATCATTTCATTTGAGCTTGGCTTCTCTGTGCTGCGTACCGCCCCCGTACCGTAACACCTTGAATAGAGGTCATTCAGGATGGCAACGGAGGCTCACTTGGCAGATGTGGGCTCACTTGACCGCAGTTAGTGCTCCAAGTATGGTAAGAATGAACAGAAATAAGTCTGTCCATTCTGGATTAAATGCTCGATTTTCGCCGTCCACTTTTCTCTTTTTAGAGAGCGCCATTTGTTCCTTATTTATCTCACTCGTCCCGTTGTCTCGCTTTCTCTGTCTCACTCGTCTTTTTCTCAAATGTCGCTATCTTTCTTTTTCTTCCTACCGTCTTATTTGTAATTTGCCGCTATGTCTGCCCGTAAAGACTACCAAAGCTGCGCAGGTTAAAAAAGAAGTGCCCCGTCAGGTTTAAATCACAACCCGTTGTTACTGCTTCAGGTTCGGGTCCGGATCCGGACCGCGGTCCGCCAGTTAGTGACCTCTGGTTTACTTCAAGGAGCAGACATGTTTGTAAAAGTAGCAGTCACATGTGTCAGTCACATGGCTGACCACTGTATTCAAAGTCATCTTCCATATCCTCAAAATCATCTAAATATTCAGCCATTATTGAGAAAATACTTACCAGTATGCTACGAAAACATTTTGTCTCCAAGTTCATATTACTTGGTTGAATTCATCTACAGGAGCGCTTCAGACTATCTGTAAATACACTGAGCAAGACTTTCACAAGACTTTGCGTGACTTTGTATTACAGCTACTTTTATAAACATGTCTGCTTCCTTGATGTAAAAAACTCATCAGTGTAAGTTTGAATAACCATCTGAAGTTGTCTGTGAAAAAATTGTGGTTTTGTAGGATGTAAATAGTGTATTGATAGATCGTTTGGTATTACATTTTGTCCTACCTGCCATCTCTCAAATACTGCAGAACGTTTTGTCTATTCCGTCCACATTTTCATGTCTTAACCATTTGAATTTCTCCTGCCATTCTGGTTTGAAACATTGTGTTTGGAAAGTCTGCTGTCCAATTTTCTATTTATTGAGGAGCAGAAGAGCTTGACGCTTTTATGTGGCCTTACTGGCCTCAACTGCAATACTTATTTCACCATCGTTTGATTAAAAAAAATTGGTTCAAGTGCTTCAAGTGAGCTTTTCTAACATTGCATCTTTATGTTTTCCCTTGAAGGTCCAAGACCAGTGAAAAAGAACAGACCTGTTGAGAGGACACCTACAGAGGAGGACCAGGAGTCTGATGCTTCATCACAGCTAACCAGAGGTATTTTAAAGGAACGGTTCATCCCAAGTCAATATTCATTCATTATCTACTCACCCTCATGCTGATGAGAAATCCGGTGTAGTTTTTTGATCCTCTACAGGCGTACAGGCTACAGTTAATATTTAGGCTACACAAATGTACTGAATTATGTTTTAAGTCAACTGTGTATGTCATGACTTCGAGACACTTGAATTGCAGCGGACAAGCAGTGTGAAGGAATTTTACAAGGTTTTTGGGTAGTTTTTTGGGCTGTTACCATCACCACCCGTTATATGGATAAATGCTTTGGGATGTTCTCCCCCAGCATTCTTTTTCAAACATTATACTGTCAATCTGTTTGCCTACAGGTAGATCAAGGACCTGGACAGAGGAGGACCATGAGTCTGATACCTCATCACAGCCAATCAAAGGTATTTTACCAATAACCTGTTTCAGAGAGTTATTTTAAGTCTCATACAGACATTGTTGGTTTCAGGATGTCCACTATTCCTACAATTACTTGGGGGTGTGATGAAACTCTCCTCACACACAACTCAGAAAAGACAGTATGACATTTTCAACAAAACTTTGATGAAAATCTGACTGAGGAAAATAGTTTTATTTTATGGACACAAAATGCAAAGCAGTATTACTTACCGTAGAGTTCCCTTTTGTAATGTTCTATAACTTAAAACTGAACTAATTTCCACAAACTGAACTAAAATGTTTATCTCCAGTATGACTGCTCACTTGCGTTTTCAGTTTCCCTACAAGTCAAATGCAGTGGCGGCTGGTGACAAAAACTACTTGGGGGGGGGGGCACAATTTGGTGTAGGGTTTGGGGGTCGGTAACAAACAAACAGTAGCACCCGTCATACCTCAGCAAACAAATTTAAAAAATACAGAATGGAAAACCAATGTAAAAAGAACACAACAAACTGTAAAGTTGCCTAAACACTAGAGTAATCACCCCCACCAACCTTTATTTCATTGTATTTTATTTTACATGGATGCATCAAGAAGGAAGAGGAAGATGTGGAGCAAGGAAGAAGTCCAAGCTGTGGAACGGAAGCTGATGAACAGCATTCAGACTGGCAAGGTTCCTGGTAAAGCACAGTGTCTTGAATGTATCCATGCATTTCCAGAGGCACTTAAA